>NW_027397081.1:26493278-26584674 GCF_003265705.2 Callorhinus ursinus | reverse complement strand
TTTTTAAAAGAGATTGATAAGATGTTGGTTGAAAAAGGGAAAAAGAAAAAAAAAGAACAGTTAACAAAAATTAACTTTGATGAATTAATGAATCATGGTAAAAAAAAGCCATGAATTCTATGTGCAGTATTCCCCTAGCGCTGGAGTTCTCCCGTTCTCCTTGATCGGTAAACTTGGTCTTGGCTTGCTGGCTGTTCGTGCTGATCTTCTGGGGGAGGGGCCTGTTGCTGTGGTTTCCAAATGTCTTTGCCATAGGCTGAATTGCCCCGCCCTTGTCGGTCCGGGCTAAGCAAGCTGCTCGGGTTTTATCCCAGGAGCTTTTGTTCCCTGCAAGCGCTCGGTGCAGCCTTGGAGGACCAGGGCAAAAATGGTGGCCTCCCAATCTCCACCCGGAGGAGCTGAGAACTCGGGGCCCCGCTCCTCAGTGCGCCCTCAGAGAAAAGCAGTCACTCCCTTGTCTCCAGTCTCCGGCCGCACTCCGTGCTCACCCGGCCTGTGACCGAGCGTTGCTATCTCTGGCACCCGACCCCGTGTGGAGTCTCCAAACCCAGCAGATCCCTGCGGTGCGCTCCCGCGCCGCTCCTCCCCAAGAAGGAAGGGGAGTCTCCCCGGATCTGCCACTTGTCAGGTCCCTGCTGGAGGAGAAGTGGGCCGCGGATCACAGTTTATAGCAACCCCGAGCTGAGAGCCCGCGCCTTGGCTCCGTCTCTGCAGTCGGCTTCCCTGCTCTGATACCTGGGAGCTCTGGCGCACTCAGGCTCCCCCGGTCTTTTTGTGACCCCAAGGGTCCTGAGACCACACTGTCCCAGGAGGATTCCACCCCCTGCTTAGCCACTGCAGCGACATCCCTCAGCGGAGCCGACTTCTAACAGTTCTGATTTTGTGCTCCGCGACTCTATACTTGTCAGAAGCGGCCGACGGAGGCCCCTCCCCCGCCATCTATCCTCCCGAATATCGCCTCGGATTCACTTCTCCGCACGTCCTACCTTCCAGTAAGTGGTTGCTTCTCTGTTCAGAGAGTTGTTGCTACTCTCTTCTTCCATCTCCTGTTGAGTTCATAGGTGTTCAGAATGGTTTGATCCCTATTCAGCTGAATTCCTGAGACCAGACGAAATCTAGGTCTCCTACTTCTCCGCCATCTTGCTCCGCCTCCCGGACGGTCCAAATTCTTAAAGAGGAAACAAAGATATAGATATTTTCTTTTCTGACTCTGGAGATTGGCATTTTCTATTATTCTTAGAACTGCAGCAGCCATTTGCAGCCAGGAGAAAAAATCAAGAAAATCACAGAAACATGGATCCTAGAGTTCTAGCATAAATTTGAATCAGCAAACTAATAAACATGGGCACATCCTGTCTCTGGACTCTTTGCTCTGTGAGATAATAAATGTCTTCTTTGTCACGTTTTAGTTGTATTTCCTTTTATTTGAGATGATATTGTCCTTAACCTTGCAAAGTCTACAGTCTACCTGGGTTGAATATTAATATATATACTTTATATAAATCCAGTCTTCCCAGATAGATTATAAACTTCTTGAGGGGAGAGACACTTTATAACTGCCTTACTAGTGATGAACAAGGGCAGTAGAAAATCAGGACAAAAGTGATCAGCTTAACTTCAACGAATTTTTCTATAATTTGATGCCCTGATTATGCTCTGTGGTCTTGCTGCTAGAGCTTGGATGAATATCCTCCATTCTGTAAGAGACAGATTCTTCTCCTTTTGAGTCCCTGTCATTTTTGCTCTCTTTCACAAATCTTGTCCAGATAATTAGTTTCATAAAATATTACTGTCTGACCTATCCTCCACATCTCCAATTCCCAGGCTAAATAACGATCGAGGATGCTTATAAAAAAGCTACAATAATAATACAAGTTCAGTTATGAAACATATATATAATGAATATTAAAGGGATAGATTGAATTAATCACTAACATATCTTGAAGACCTACATCTGGGAACCCATTTACCTTACAATCATGGGCTTTGGCTTTCTTTATTGAATATACATGTGAGATTGAGGTGTCTTTGTTACTATATTTAGCCTCTGGAAATTTTCCACAATGTTTCTCACTTCATGAATTGAATCTTGTATGTAACCAAGAACTTCCATTCATCTCCATTCCCAATCAATTGTCCTAAATCACAAGTCTGCCACTTACTGGTTGTGTGACTTGAGCAATTAACTTAGCCACTCTGTGCCTCAGTTTCCTCATCCATAAAATAAGGATAACAATAATATCTATCCCATAGAATAGTCATAAAAATTAAATGAATTAATAAACATAATATATTTCAGAAAATGCCTGACACATCTTAAGAGTGCAACAAGAATTAGCTCTTATTACTATTTTTAACATCATCATTGTTACTTTGCCTAAATGTGCTGATTCTGCACCTTTTTATATAGGACTGTAATCTCCTCATTTCCCACATTCTGGCAAGTATAACAGAGCTATTAGCAGTAGCTCTTTTATCCTGTTGTACCCTTGGAGTACATGGAAAAGTTATAGATGTTTCAGGGAAGAAGAGGGGATGAGTTTTTTTCTGGTAATTTCCAATATATATATATATGTCCTTGTTCTATTTCTTTTCTTTCCTTGACCATATCTTCCTCTTTGGGGTTTTCTAATTTCTTCTTTATCCTCAATTTTCAAATGCTTCTCTACACATATCTCCATATTTGAGCTCCATTCTGTTTTGCGTTTTAAGAGCATTTAAGAGAAGAACAAATTTATCCCTGTCATTCTTATTGACTTTGTGGTCAAAGCTGGAATCTTGAGCAATTGATTTTTGTTTGTGTATAGTTTTGATATACTGCACTTCAGTAATTTTCCAGAAGGACAAAGTGCCGATGGCAGATGGTGGGTTTCCCTTGTCTAATCAAACACCTGCTCAGCATTCTTGTTCAAGAAATTGATGATTCCCACAAGAGCACTTTGGAAAACAAAAAGAATATGTCATCACTTCGTTTGACAGGGGACTTGGTTGATCTTTTACCCATATAGACCCTCAAGAGAACCTAAGAGACAAGGGTCTAAGAAGAAAGATCAAAGGTTCTTGATTAATAAACATCTTAATGTCCAAACCCCTAGAGCCAATGATTACTTTCTTTCCACCTAAGGATATTAGCCATGAAAGGCTCTTTCCCTACTTACTGTCATTTCTGAGGGTCTTTCTAAGTTTTACTTCCCTGGAACTTCCTAGTTTTTGTCACTTCTTTTCTATCTCCAGTATTTTGCCTGGTAATATATTCTTGTTGTTTACCTGTTCTCTTTCCAAACTCACTTTCCAAACTTTTCTTCATTTGGACCTAGAAATCTTTCCCTTAATTTTTGACTGTTTCTAATACCAACCACTCTTGCTTTAGGGCAATTAAAAGCACCAAGGAACCTATGGGTAGGGTGACCATATAATTTATCATCCAAATCAGAATACTTTTGAGAATGAAAGGAGGTGCTATCAATAATTAACCCAGGATTTGGATGTAAACTGAGACTGTCCGGGGCAAACAAGAAGACAACCCCCTTACACGGAGATGAACACTACTATTTCCAGGATGCAATGATAATATAAGGCATGCTTTCTGAATTTGAGCTTTCTTGGTCCAATGTTGACTTTCAACTAGCATTTTGTGCAGTTTAGTAAAGTGTGCATTCAAACCATCAGTGGTGGTCAATGTAATTATGTTTAAACCTGCCCTATCTTGAGTCCATTTATCTATAATAAACTTTCTGCTTCCATGCAGTATATGATTGAACAAGAATACTCTTCCCACCCTCCCATTCCCATCCTGGAGAAGGATCAACAAGGTGAAATTAGTGACTTCTGTGGGGAAGAGGAAGAGGGGAGAAAGGGAAGTAAAGGGAAGTAAAATTTGAAATTCCCAAATCTGTCCTTCTGTTTGATAGACCTAAACATAATTTTACTCCTTTACCTCGTCTCTTTCTTCTCATAAGAGTCATTATTGCCCTGCTGTTGATTCCATTCTTAACATAGGAATGCAACATAGGAGGTTGGAGGTCTATGCCAGAAATAGACCTATATGGAACCACAGTAGACCGCATGAGGTCAGCAAATAATTAATTTGGGATCAACTCTTTAGGGATACAGCTGCTCTGTGAGCTTCTGAGGGAAGCCTTACAAGTGCTCAGGTGGCCAGAGGGTGAGGGGTAGAGAGGGATGTGTGTAGACCAATACCAGGCCCAAGGCTAGGAACTAGATGGGATGGATGGGCTTAGGAAGGAGTTGAGCAGAAAGATGGCAAGGCAAGAGCTGAGCAGGAGCAGAGGCTTTGTTAGATTATCCTGGAGGATACCCTGGATATTAAAGGGGAAGTTTCCCCATGGAGCAAAGGCTACATAGACCCTAAAAACACTTATAAGAAAATACCAAAATCATATCTAAGTCTCCCAGCCCACCAAACTCTGCTCCTTTAGAATCAAGGCTTCAGTGTACCTATACAATTCAAATTTCTTGCCTATATATGATCATTATCCAGCATTAGATGCTCAAAGCAGCAATGGCCCAAAGAATGAGGGGAAAGAAAGCCAATTGGCTCTACTCTGGCTTTAGTTCTGCAGAAGTCCCCAGTTTCCTCTCCACTTGATTTGGCCACTTTAAGTGCTTGAACCCAGATGTCAACGTTTGCCCTCTGAATTTTGGTATTTAGGCCTCATGGAAAATTACTTACTCGTGAATGACTAACAATACACCTGCCAAACTGCAAACATGGCCGAGATCCTGCTGTTGGTTCCTCACGTTTAAAGAGCTTTATTTTTCTTCAAGTACTGTCTGAGATGTTTCTGTGGATTGGTGTTTATATGCAGCAAGTGCTGCAGTTAGTTAATAATGTCAAGATCGTTGAGCCTCCCTAATGAAAGAGATACACAACATCAACTGTCATTTTAAACAAACATGCAATCAGGATAGCAGTGCTGGAAATATGATCTGCCTAATTTCATGGAGATGATGCAGGAACCAGGCTGCTTTCATAGTGTTTCCTCTGGCGAGCTCCATTTCACAGGATTTCAGGGGGGGGAAACGGTGGATTTTCACAAGAACCGCAAAATTGTCAGTTCTGTGAAAAAGAAATTGCTTTAGCAGCTGGAATTCAGGAGGACAAATAGGTGCACTGATTATATCTTCATTGTTCACCAGAGCCACAGCACTCAGCAAGTTGTAATTACGCTGTGAAGAGCTCAGTTCTGATAGTCAAGTCTTCCCCCGTGTGAATATAAACAGTATTATTCTATTTGTTATCAAAGGCTTGCAGCCTATCCTGCAGCACACACACACACACACACACACACACACACACACACACACACACACAACATATGCAAACCCATAAAGTCAAGCTCTGGCCCATTTTGTCCAAACATAGTAGAGCCCTGGACACATTAGCATTCTGTCCAATTAGGCTTCAGCACAGAGGTAACTGGCTGCACTCTAGCCAACTCATTGGCCAAGGGTCCTGCAGAGAGAGTAAAAGAAGTAAGGTAGAAAATAGGAATATGAATAAGTGAGTTAGAAACTTGTGTTATGCAAAATGATAGGGAAACTAAAGACAACACAGTTTTGAGACACCTTTGACTAAGGTTTGCGTGATGTCTATTAGCCACCTCTGAACAGCTTTCTGACAACCATCCATCAAATGGCACATTCCTGCTGATCTCATTTGTCTCTGATATGTCTCCACACACAAATCTGCAAGAGTTACTAAGTGTTTCTTTGGCCATGGACCGTTGATTTCAACTTCCGCTCTGATTCCCAGAATCTCACTCCTTCGAGCGTCAGGAAAAAGACAGCTCCTGATATTTCTGCTCCCCTCTCATTTTGCAATATAAATAGGTAAATATTACCAGCATTACCCACTCATCTAACCTAGGGAATCTATCTTGGGATATTATGAAACCTTATGAAAGTATAGAATTGCAGGGTTAAATTCCCAGAAGAGTCCCAGGGCCCAGTTAGGAGGGAGAGAGCAGTGACAGAAATATGTTCCTTTCCCAAGATGACATTCCCTCCATCTATGGGTTGTGGTGATTTGTGCATCAAACACCAGCCAATAAATCAAATGTGGTTTGCTGATCTCATATATCTTCCCCCTTCTTCTCATTCAAAGACCTAACTCCTATTGGAAGAAAACAGGAGAACAAAATGGAAAAAGTTATAGACTGGGCACTTGTAGACCTAATTTTAATTTATATTAATAGTCATATCTAACACATGATGATTTAGAACCTTGTACTTTTCAAATCCTACCGTAAAAGAGGAGGGCTTTGAGGTAAACTAGAGGGACAAGATAGACTCTACAATAGAAATCACCACTGGTGTTCAACAACTGAAGTTAGAGATTCACCATAAAGCAGAGGCCAGAAGAGATTAGAAGAAATAGGAGGAGAGAAGGGCTTCTTACCTTTTCCTAAAGATGCTAGGTCTTAAATATTTAGAAAGTGTGCAAGAAAGAATTTTTGTAATATTAATGGTTGGACATTGATAAAGATAAAATACTGAGAAGGGATAAATAAATTGGAACTGGTTAGCATACATCACCACTATTACCCACTCCCATCTGGGAAAAGAAGACTGAGCTTAAAAAGGAGAGAGAATGAGAAGATGAACCCAGGATGGAAGATTTGGGTGCAGTAATGGCATTTATAGCCCATTAGCACTACTGGAGAAGAATGATATGTATATCTCAGGACCAAGGGCAACTGTGGAAGAAAAAAAAAGCTGAGGTCATAGTTAGTAATATAACAAATGACTCAGTAAAGGAAGGAGTTGCTTAGTATGCATAAAAGAGCAGTAGATATACAATTAGAAGCCATGAGTCCTGGCTGTGGATCTGTTGGTGAATTGTCCAGTGTTACTCAGTTTCATCCAGAGTTATTCAGTGTTATCCTGAAAACTACAATGCATTGATTTTCACCTTGAGAAGACTGGAGAACAGAAGAAGATGGGATTATATTCCAATGTCCCTCACAGCTCTCAAACTTGTAACTGGACTTTACAACTCTTATTCCATAATCATGCAATCTGAGCAAAGGGCAAATAGATGCTCAAATAGGGTTGAAAATGGGAGGAAGCTAAAGACCATAGACTGCTGATAGTGGAGTAAGGAATCAGAAGGGACTAAAGAAAAATGAAGGCAGTCCACACTTACAAAGGACCACTAAGCTATTTCAAAGTTGAATCAGCACTTGCCTTGACAGCTAGGTGATTAAGCACACCTATGCCTCAGGTGATGTGATGGTATAGGAAAGATTTAATATCCTAAACCTCATGGCTTAAATCTCTAAATTCCTCTCATAACATTTATAATTTTTATAAAAGAAGTTATCACAGAACATAAACACTAGCTTCTTATGGGAGAAGTGCCTAATCTTTCCCCGCCTAGGTCTCAACAAAAAAGAGAGAAACAAAGAATGCAATGAAGAAGATCAGAATCCTGCCTGGGTGGGGTGGAACTGGAATGCCTGGTTGACTCTAAAACAAGTCCCTTCTCAGAAAGTCAATTTCATTGAAGACTCTGCTCATCTTTATCCCCACAAAAATCTTCCCTGGTCTTACCAATGAATTTCAACCAATCTTTAAACAATCAGCATATCTGAGCCACCACCCTGAGTATAACACTGTACCAGGGCAGTGGGCCAGGCTGGGGTGGAGGGCAGAGGCACAAAAGTAAGGACAAGAACAAGAAATCTGCCCTCTCTTAGCTTTGTGATCCTACTAGAAGACTAAGATGCAGGGCCACATTTCCTGTATGGTTTCTATCGAGGTGTTGACCATTTTTGCTATTAAATTCTCCAGTCTGAAAACCAGAAGACAAGAGCCCTCCCTACCTTGCAGATTAAATATCCCAGGGTAGATAAGAGCAGAAGGGATGAGATGGGAAGCATATGGTAGATTCTAGGTATTAGGTTGGAAGCTCTTTTGAATAAGTAGACAAGTAAGAAATACAAAGAGAAAAAGAATTGCCACTCTTACAATAATGATAGACATCTAATAATAACCACAAGGTCCAGTATGTCTCAGAATTAGTGTGAATTGCACTCAGGGCTGGCTTCATGCGTGCAGCCTGTGCACTCACACACAGCCTCATGCTCAGAGGGACCCTGTGCATGGTTTAAAGCTTCCTTGTCACTGTCTTTGAAATCCTTCACTTTTGAACAGGGGGCCCTGCGTTTCCATTTGGCATTAGGTCCTGCAAATTGTGTTGCCACTTCTGACTGGACTCAAGGGCAAGGATTATAAAAATCAGTCTGAACAAGGCATCTGACATCCTAACCCAAGGCTGAAATAGCCCTTTATCCTTGTTCAGTTTCCTTAAATGTTTGGGCTCTTTGTTTATTTTACTTTTCCAGCTAAGTGTTTTAATCATCCTTCTTATGGTCTACCTTTCCTCACCTTTAAAATCTTTATGGCCTTCTTTATAGAAATCTAATTTTCCTACCTATTAAATGATATTATATAATTTAGAGTTTTTGAGGTATAAATGCTCAACATTGTGTAGACCCACAAAAAGTCTGAAAATACTGAGTACACTTATGGGTCTAAAACGGGCAGGGACTGTGACATATGCAATTGGTAGTGTTGCCACCAGCAACAAAAAGAAAGTCAAAGAGGAGATGAGTTCTTTAAAAAAAAATATATCAAAATGTGCCTGAAAGATTTCTTCTGTCAAGGACATTATGGGATATGAGTTGTTAAAGCAGAAAATTGAATAATTACAATATTGAACAGAAAAATCATCTATAAAAAACATTCTTGAAAGAGGTAGAAGAGAAAAGTGGCTAAGAATGTGACTTTTGTGTCAGACAACTGGGTTCAAATACCAGCTCTGTAATTTTACTAAGGATGTGACCTTGGGCAAATTTCTTAACCTGCGTTAGTCTTCTATTGCAGGGTAATAAATTACTACAAAGCTAGCAACTTAAAACAACACATCTTTATTATCTTACAATCCCTGTGTGTTAGAAGTCCCCTCATGGCTCAACAAGGTCCTCTGCTCAGCATCTCACAAGGCTGCAATCAAGGTGTCAGCCACCCTGCATTCTTATCTGAAAACTTACCTAGGGAAAGTCCAATTCCAAGCTCATTCAGCTTGTTGGCAGGTTCCATTTCCCTGCAGACATATGACCGAGGGCCTCCACCTCTCACTGGCTGTTGCTAGCAACTAGTCACCTTTAGGTCCAAGGGGTCACGAGCAGCTCACTCCATGTGGCCATCTCCCATAGGAGGGTCATGACTGTTTGCTTCTTCAAGACCAGCAGCAGGCTCTCTGTCTTTCCAGTATGCTAAGGCAAGTTGTATATAATGTATCAACAACATAGCAGTGACATCCCATCACCTCTGCCATATCCTGTGAGCTACAAGCAAGTCCTAGGTCCCACCCACACTTAAGTGGGGAAAGATTAACATCAGGGGATGAACATTACATCACAGGGTCTTTTTAGAATTTTGCCTCCCACAGACTACCTTTTAATTACAATTTGGACAGAAAATAATGTATAAAATCCCCTTTGAAAGAGGTAGAGTGAAAGAGTGTTTAAGAATGTAGACTCTTAAGTTAGAGATCCAGAGTTCAAATCCTGGCTCTTCAGTTTCACTGAGGGCATGAGCCTTGGGCAAGGTTCTTATCCCCGCTATATTTCACTTTCTTCTCCTACAAAATGGGAATCATAATGGAAATTACCTCATGGGTTAATGGGAGGATTAAATGAGATAACGCTTGTAAATTATTTAAGATAGTGCCTGACACTTAATGAATGCTCAACACATGTTAACTTAATAAACATGCTCCTCCTTGCAGCCGACCTAGAGCAGAGTCTAGTCTAGTCCGAGTTCTTTAAACCGACATCGCTTGGCAAATTAGAGGCAGAGCCATGGCTAAACCCCAAGGTCAGAGTTTAAGCTATCATCAGGGTAAGCCTGTTGTGCCTGCTGAACCTGATTCTGCCTCTCCAAGCTGTCCCTTCCCCTGCTGAATCAGCCTGCCCTGTGGGTGGGGACGGAGGGGCGCATTTCCCTTAGAGGGGGCTAGTGATGGTCAATGCAGCAGAATGAGCAGCACAACACAGGAAAGCTGGCTTTCCTCCTGGGATGAGTAGATGGTTAGACTTGGAGGCTAATTTGAGAAAGGAGGTTCAGGGTCATGAGGCTCTGCAAGAGAGTTGCGGGTGTGTGGGTGGAGCAAGAAGGAGATGAGGGAGACAAGAGCAGCAGAAGATATGGGTGTGCTGAAGTGACCTTGTCTCTGCAGCAAGCTCAGAACAGCAGAGGAGGTGATGACTTGCAGTTCTACTATTGGTGCTGCATGAGTCACTCGCCATATGGCTGGCCTCGTCTCTCTCTGTATTTCCCACATCAGTTTAAATGAAACTACTGCACATATAGCTGTGTATACGAATGTGCCCGGACAGCTTCAAGTGTAGTGGGTCAATGCTTGCTCTGAGGAGCGAGACCCCTCTCCCAGGAATTAGGCATAAATTTGAACCTCAGCGTGATGACTCAACATTTTTACAAAATACCATTTGTCAGTGCAAGGATCTTAGCAAGTTTTAAGGAAATGACTTAAATGATCACCTTTCCTTGAAGTAGAAATTAATCTCTTGGATTGATAGGAACCCTGGGAAAAAGGGATACAGGCATGACTCAAGAGAGAAAGAACTAGAATTGGTTTTACATTTGCAAACAGCTCACCATTAACCAAAATGCTTTTCCATGTATTCTCTGCAGTCCTCACCAAAACAAAGAAAATATTATCTGCCTTTATATAAGAAAATGAGTCTCCAGGACATGAAATAAGTAGCAGAGGAGAATTCTAGAATGCAGATCTTTAACATCTAATTCAGTGTTCTTTCTTCTCCAGAATGGGAAAGGGGACCCCAAAACAGCCTACTTCAGCACGCTGACTTCTATGTAGAGGTTACTGGCTAAGCTTTAATGGAGCAAGTTCTGTCCAGGCACTGCTAAAATAGAGATACGTTACATTATACTCTCTGAAACTGTTTTCCTATCTGTAGAATAGGGATAATAATAACACTCACCTAATTGCTTTGTTTGAGGATTGAATCAGTGAGTAATTATAAAGTGCGTTAGAAAGTGACTGAGCAAAATGTTAAATTAAGTGTTAGCTGATGGTTTTGGCCTCATCTTTTTGCCTTCCCATTTCAAATAAAATGCTTCTTCAGGGAGGAATCAACACTAACTTGCTGAATGAAAGGAGGAGGAATGAATGGAGGTAGCAGAGAACACAGAAAGAAACGCAAAACGGCCGGGGAAGGGAAAGTGACTGGTTTTCCCACAGTCTCCTGATGGATGTCCCCAACCTTGGGGTGGCTAATATAGTCGGAACCTAAGTTCACTAAACTACCAAGGAGTTTCTTTTTCTCTCCATTTCGGTGTCACTTCCTGCTTCATGACCATAAAGCATTACCTTTCATGCAGGAGATGAAACAGTCTTACCTCGTCTGACATTCACTTGACTAGCTCTCACTGGTGTGCTCGTGCACCAGCTTGGCAGGGGGTGGGACCCCTTTGATTATGGCGTTTGCCGATATCTGTGCCATAACTACCCCCACTATGACTGATTTCAAGCTACCTCAGATTTAACAACCAGCTGGCAAATTTCTGAATATTTCACAATCGGCGCTTACACATAGCTGTGCCCGCTCCCCAATTCCATCCTTCTCGTTTCCCTAAGAGGATTTAGAATCACTGCTAAGTCCATTAAGCCACATTGGGTATGGATTCTTAAATTCAGCTCCCCAAACTCTACCACCACTATGTCCCATGATCTCTGTACCTTGGGACCTTGTCATGTAGGGGCAAGGAGTAAGAAATCAGGGCAAAAGGAAACAAGAAAGAGAACCTGGGAGCTGAGGTTTCTAAGTTTTATTCCAAACCACCATAAACAGTTTGAACTGAGGAAAAGCCAAGTCCACCTGGTCTTGGTGGCTTATTTTCTCCATTCATCAGACAATGACAACAGTGACCTCAGTCATGGGAAGGCAGGAGCTTCATTAGCTTGTGGCTTTTAAAGGCTCAGGCACAAAAGCCAGTGTAATAGAAGTGCAAAGTCTCATTATTAGGTAATAATTCTCATCTGGCTGATTCAAATTGCATATCTCTTTGTATCTAAACTTCTTCCAGTTACCTTGCTTCATTTTTTTCCTGGATATTTTTTTAAAGTCACTTTGAAGTGTCATAATTCCTATTTGAATAAAACCTCACATAAGATGATTGAGTTTAAACTAGATGAAGAAAGCAGGAGAAACCATGCTCTCCCCACCTCCAAAAAAAAAAAAAAATTAAAACCTCATCCCTTTACAAGCAGTGAAATCAGTGCCTTATTTGGAAGGTGTTCATTCAAGGAGAGAAACTTTTTTATGTGGAAATGATCATTGTACACTTGCCAGATAGTTAATTACATTAGGTTGTTCTGCCCACGATTGTAAATCAACTTCATGCAGCAGGGATTTGTGGTCAAGATAATAGCAAAAGATAATGCAGTAAAACAACTGTGAAAAGAAAATGGTGCAAAGCATAAATGTTGAAAATTGCTGTTTGTTTTTATATATATGTATTTAGGAGGGTGGCAACATGCTCTTTGCTGTTATCACAAGCATTAAAATTTAATAGACCATCCGTGAGTTATTTACTGCTCAGAAACACCTGCTCCATGAGATAAAGTAGCAGCTATCTTTCTAGTTTTAAAATTGACATTCAGCCAGTTATATTTCTGGTCTCTCTCATCACTTAGATGGCTGTTGACTTTTCGTAAATGTCAAAGGAGATTTTCAACTTAATTTTATTCCTCATGCTAGTTTCTTCCTTGGGCTCTCCAGAGGCTCTGCTTGTCTGTGGCCTCTAAGTCAGCTCCAAGGAAGGGTTGCTAAAAGGAAATCTCTCATTTGAGAAAAGCAGGTGCATTTACAACTGTCTTCTGCACACATTGTGAAGAAAAAGGAATTTACCATACCTCATCCATAATTACTCCTGCCTGGTCTTTCTGCTGTGTTCACGAGAACGAATGCTATAGTAAGCAAGTATGGTATATACACATATCTAGAGAATCACAGGTTATAACTATGTTCTGGGTCCCTGTGCAAATGGCTTCCCTTTCCTTTCAGGGCCTGTCTGGTTTCTCGTAACATCTCTGTTCTCTGCATGTTTTCTCCGTTCTCTATCAGCTGGCCCACGTGCTCCATATTCCACAGTCCCAATTCTGGAAGCTCAAGTCTGATTAGCTTAGCACTCTCCACTCCTAGACCAAGTTCTTTACCCCAGAGCATTTCATAGAACAACAACCAAACTAACCACTCGAGGGTGGGTGCTCACGTCTAGTCAGTCAATTGTCACTTCTGTGCAAAAAATACTCATCAAAACTGCCTCTGGCAATGGCCACAGGTTGGCTGCATCACCCCAAAGGAGATGCCAGGTGTTTCATACACACCAACTGACCAGTGCTGTATATGACAGGCTAGGTTTTAAGGCAGCAAGTGCTAACCACAGTGAGGAGTCCTGGGAAGTATCAAGTTCAAAAAGAAATTGAGCTGGGCTGTGGAAAGAGCCAAGATGTCCATCAACAGATGAATGGATAAAGAAGATGTGGTATATATACACAATGGAATATTATGCAGCCATCAAAAGGAATGAGATCTTGCCATTTGCAACAACGTGGATGGAACTGGAGGGTGTTATGCTGAGTGAAATAAGTCAATCAGAGAAAGACATGTATCATGTGAGCTCACTGATATGAGGAATTCTTAATCTCAGGAAACAAACTGAGGGTTGCTGGAGTGGGGATGGGGTGGGAGGGATGGGGTGGCTGGGTGATAGACATTGGGGAGGGTATGTGCTATGGTGAGCGCTGTGAATTATGCAAGACTGTTGAATCACAGATCTGTACCTCTGAAACAAATAATGCAACATATGTTAAGAAAAAAAAAAGAAGAAGAAGATAGCAGGAGGAGAAGAATTAAGGAGAGTAAATCGGAGGAGGAGACAAGCCATGAGAGATGATAGACTCTGAAAACAAACTGAGGGTTCTAGAGGGGAGGCGGTGGGGGGATTGGTTAGCCTGGTGATGGGTATTAAAGAGGGCATATTCTGCGTGGAGCACTGGGTGTTATGCACAAACAATGAATCATGGAACACTACATCAAAAACTAATGATGTAATGTATGGTGATTAACATAACAATAAAAAATTTAAAGAAAAAAAAGAAATTGAGCTGGGAATTGTGAACAATAGAACATGGCTGCTGGACTTAGTTCAAATCCTGGCTCTACCATCAATCTCCATATGACCTTGGGCAAGTGATTTAACCTCTCTGTGCCTAATACCCTCGTATGTATAATGGGATTTCTAACGTTACCTACCTCGTAAAGTAGTCATAAGGATTAAATGAGGAGACATGTACGAAATGCTGAGCCCAGCGTCTGCCCATGCTAAGTGCTTAGTCTCTTGTTGTGTTCAGCTATTTATTTGATGTTTGTCTAGGGGTATGTGTCTGTGTTTATCTCAGGTACACAGAATTGGAATTAATGATAATCCTTGGTCCATGACACACTTCCCTCATTTGGCTCTGCAGTGCTGTCTTTTATTTTATGCACTCATTTATAATATAATCAACATCCAATAACCCATCAACCTGTAAACTTCTCCCAACTCGGCTCCTTCTCTCTCACAAAGAGATAACCACCATCCTAATGATGTGTAAATCATTGCTCAGCATTCTTTGTATTATTCTTATAAAAATGCATATGCTTAACAACATAGTTTTAATTTTTTTTAAACTCTATAAAAAAGGGTATCATATGACATATATGGGACTTACTTTTTGTCCCTTAAAATTGTGTTAGATAGACAGGTTTGTGTTGTCATGTAGTTCTTATTTCTTCATTTTCACTTCTGTGTAATATCCTGTTCTGAGACAAATTATTTAAAGGCTCAGTAAATATTAGCTATTATTTCCACCTGTTACTCAATGCTAGCCATCTTTCCTTGCCCTTTTCCCAGTTACTGAGCATCCTCTGCTAACTCCTAATTTCAACCTTGGACACTGTCAATGTTCGGTCTAGAACTGCACTTCTGACCAGCAGTAGACCAAGGTCGAGGGCGCCCACCTATTTCCTTCCTCCCTTTCTCAGGACTCTGCACCCCTAAAACATACTCCTGCTGTTTAGTCCATTCTATCCTCTATGGAGAGAAGAGGGCTAGATAAGTAACTGGTAGGATCAGTGAATTGATTGTTGCCTTTTAATTTTTTCACTGAGAACAGGAAGAGCTTTTATTGACAAGGCTGTTATGCAAATGTGAATCTATCACAGTGCATTATTGGCATTCTTATTATCTGGCATTTCTGCAATCCTGCCCTGTTTCAGATCCCTCCCCTGCCACCTTCCTTTATCCTTTCACTCATGGTTCTAGTAGAAAAACTGCAGACTACAATACTGCATGGAGCTATAGGTAGGTAGGAAACAGTTGGAAGATGCTTCCCATGTGTTCTCTGAATACAGAAATGGCAAATAAAGCAAGAGCTCTGGGTCCCAGCTGCATTTTCTTTCTAGTGACTGCTGTGGGCCCAGTAGAAAACTCATGAAGTGACCCTTATTAGTTTGGCCAAGCTCCCTCCCAGGCAATTACTGTAGCAAAGCTCAGACACTGAATTCTGATTGATTCTGGAAGATTAAGCAAGAAAACAAAGGCACCATAATATTGTAGGCAGAAAGGTAACCTGGCTTTAAACTCATGCACTGATTCAGAAGAAAGAGGCAGGCTGCCAACATTTCATGCCAGGTTTTCTAAGTTACATCACATTTCTTAATGCTGATTTTGACCTCCCCTCCACCAAATATATATCCACGCTTCTGATTAAAGACTAGATGCAGGTGGTTTAGTTCCACATTTCTTCCTCCCACCAAATTGATCACATTTTTCTCCCCTGTTCTTTGAGTACAAGAGGTAGGGCAGAAGGAGGGAAGACAGGGGAATAGTATAATTGAACATGTATTGAAGAATTTCTCTGGGGGAGCCTGGGTGGCTCAGTCATTAAGCTTCTGCCTTCGGCTCAGGTCATGATCCCAGGGTCCTGGGATTGAGCCCCACGTTGGGCTCCCTGCTCAGCAGGAAGCCTGCTTCTCCCTCTCCCACACCCCCTGCTTGTGTTCCCTCTCTCGCTGCGTCTCTCTCTGTCAAATAAATAAATAAAATCTTTAAAAAAAAGAAAAGAATTTCTCTGTAAACTGTAACATAGCTTGTTACTGGTGTAGGGGCCACATTTGGAAGTTTCGTTCCCTAATTCCACTAATGGTTTCAATGTTTATATGTTTGATTTTCTGTAAACACTAGCAAAGAAACTCAAAATTGGCATCCCCCTATGATGAGTGCTGAGCTGGAATCTGAATGAACGGCAATGTTTATCATGGTGGGAGAAGTAATTTTTCTTTTTTTTTAATTTTTTAATTGTTATGTTAATCACCATACATTACATCATTAGTTTTTGATGTAGTGTTCCATGATTCATTGTTTGTGCATAACACCCAGTGCTCCATGAAGAACGTGCCCTCTTTAATACCTATCACCAGGCTAACCAATCCCCCCACCCCTCCCCTCTAGAACCCTCAGTTTGTTTCTTAGAGACCATCGTCTCTCATGGTTCGTCTCCCCCTCTGACTTACTCCCCTTCATTCTTCCCCTCCTGCTATCTTCTTCTTCTTTTTTTTCTTAACATATGTTGCATTATCTGTTTCAGAGGTACAGATCTGTGATTCAACAGTCTTGCACAATTCACAGTGTTCACCATAGCAGTTATCCTCCCCAATGTCTATCACCCAGCCACCGAATCCCTCCCACCCCCGACCACTCCAGCAACCCTCAGTTTGTTTCCTGAGATTAAGAATTCCTCATATCAGTGAGCTCACATGATACATGTCTTTCTCTGATTGACTTATTTCACTCAGCATAACACCCTCCAGTTCCATCCACGTCGTTGCAAATGGCAAGATCTCATTCCTTTTGATGGCTGCATAATATTCCATCGTGTATATATATACCACCTCTTCTTTATCCATTCATCTGTCGATGGACATCTTGGCTCTTTCCACAGTTTGGCTATTGTGGACATTGCTGCTATAAACATTGGGGTGCACGTACCCCTTCGGATCCCTACATTTGTATCTTTGGGGTAAATACCCAGTAGTGCAATTGCTGGATCGTATGGTAGCTCTATTTTCAACAGTTTGAGGAAACTCCATACTGTTTTCCAGAGTGGTTGCACCAGCTTGCATTCCCACCAACAGTGTAGGAGGGTTCCCCTTTCTCCCCATCCCCGCCAACATCTGTCGTTTCCTGACTTGTTAATTTTAGCCATTCTGACTGGTGTGAGGTGGTATCTCCTTGAGGTTTTGATTTGGAATTCCCTGATGCCGAGCGATGTTGAACACTTTTTCATGTGTCTGTTGGCCATTTGGATGTCTTCTTTGGAAAAATGTCTGTTCATGTCTTCTGCCCATTTCTTGATTGGATTATTTGTTCTTTGGGTGTTGAGTTTGATAAGTTCTTTATAGATTTTGGATACTAGCCCTTTATCTGATACGTCATTTGCAAATATCTTCTCCCATTCTGTCAGTTGTCTTTTGGTTTTGTGGACTGTTTCTTTTGCTGTGCAAAAGCTTTTTATCTTGATGAAATCCCAATAGTTCATTTTCGCCCTTGCTTCCCTTGCCTTTGGCAATGTTTCTAGGAAGAAGTTGGTGTGGATGAGGTCGAAGAGGTTGCTTCCTATGTTCTCCTTTAGGATGTTGATGGACTCCTGTCTCACATTTAGGTCTTTCAACCATTTGGAGTCTATTTTTGTGTGTGGTGTAAGGAAATGGTCCAGTTTCATTCTTCTGCATGTGGCTGTCCAATTCTCCCAACACCATTTGTTGAAGAGACTGTCTTTTTTCCATTGGACATTCTTTCCTGCTTTGTCGAAGATTAGTGGACCATAGAGTTGAGGGTCCATTTCTGGGCTCTCGATTCTGTTCCATTGATCTATGTGTCTGTTTTTGTGCCAGTACCATACTGTCTTGATGATGACAGCTTTGTAATAGAGCTGGAAGTCCGGAATTCTGATGCCGCCAGCTTTGCTTTTCTTTTTCAAGATTCCTCTGGCTACTTGGGGTCTTTTCTGGCTCCATACAAATTTTAGGATTCTTTGTTCCATTTCTTTGAAAAAGGTGGATGGTATTTTGATGGGGATTGCATTGAATGTGTAGATTGCTTTGGTCGCATTGACATCTTCACAATGTTTGTTCTTCCAATCCATGAGCGTGGAACGTTTTTCCATTTCTTTGTGTCTTCTGCAATTTCTTTCATGAGTATTTTATAGTTTTCTGAGTACAGATCCTTTGCCTCTTTGGTTAAATTTATTCCTAGGTATCTTATGGTTTTGGGTGCAATTGTAAATGGGATCGACTCCTTGATTTGTCTCTCTTCTGTCTTGTTGTTGGTGTATAGGAATGCCACTGATTTCTGTGCATTGATTTTATATCCTGCCAATTTACTGAATTCCTGTATGAGCTCTAGCAGTTTTGGGGTGGAGTCTTTTGGGTTTTCCACATACAGTATCATATCATCTGCAAAGAGTGAGAGTTTGACTTCCTCTTTGCCGATTTGGATGCCTTTGATTTCTTTTTGTTGTCTGATTGCTGTGGCTAGGACTTCTAATACTATGTTGAATAGCAGTGGTGATAGTGGACATTCCTGCTGTGTTCTTGACCTTAGAGGAAAAGCTCTCAGCTTTTCCCCATTGATAATGATATTTGCTGTAGGTTTTTCATAGATGGCTTTTATGATATTGAGGTATGTACCCTCTATCCCTATACTCTGAAGAATTTTCATCAAGAAAGGATACTGTACTTTGTCAAATGCTTTTTCTGCATCTATTGAGAGGATCATATGATTCTTGTTCTTTCTTTTGTTAATGTATTCTATCACGTTGATTGATTTGCAGATGTTGAACCAACCTTGCAGCCCAGGGATAAATCCCACTTGGTCATGGTGAATAATCCTTTTAATGGACTGTTGGATCCTATTGGCTAGTATTTTGGTGAGAATTTTTGCATCCATGTTCATCAGAGATATTGATCTGTAATTCTCCTTTTTGATGGGGTCTTTGTCTGGTTTTGGGATCAAGGTAATGGTGGCCTCATAAAATGAGTTTGGAAGTTTTCCTTCCATTTCTATTTTTTGGAACAGTTTCAGGAGAATAGGTATTAATTCTTCTTTAAATGTCTGATAGAATTCCCCTGGGAAGCCATCTGGTTTTGGGCTTTTGTTTGTTGGGAGATTTTTAATGACTGCTTCAATTTCCTTAGTGGTTATAGGTCTGTTCAGGTTTTCTATTTCTCCCTGGTTCAACTTTGGTAGTTGATACATCTCTAGGAATGCACCCATTTCTTCCGGGTTATCTAATTTGCTGGCATAGAGTTGCTCATAATATGTTCTTATATGTGTTTGTATTTCTTTGGTGTTGGTTGTGATCTCTCCTCTTTCATTCATGATTTTGTTGATTTGGGTCCTTTCTCTTTTCTTTTGGATCAGTCTGGCCAGGGGTTTATCAATCTTGTTAATTCTTTCAAAGAACCAGCTCCTAGTTTCGTGGATCTGTTCTACTGTTCTTTTGGTTTCTATTCCATTGATTTCTGCTCTGATCTTTATTATTTCTCTTCTCCTGCTGGCTTAGGATTTATTTGCTGTTCTATCTCCAGCTCCTTTAGGTGTAGGGTTAGGTTGTGTATTTGAGACCTTTCTTGTTTCTTGAGAAAGGCTTGTATTGTTATATACTTTCCTCTCAGGCCTGCCTTTGCTGTATCCCAAAGATTTTGAACAGTTGTGTTTTCATTTTCATTGGTTTCCATGAATTTTTAAATTCTTCTTTAATTTCCTGGTTGACCCATTCATTCTTTAGTAGGATGCTCTTTAGCCTCCATGTATTTGAGTTCTTTCTGACTTTCCTCTTGTGATTGAGTTCTAGTTTCAAAGCACTGTGGTCTGAAAATATGCAGGGAATAATCTCAATCTTTTGGTACTGGTTGAGACCTGATTTGTGAGCTAGGATGTGATCTATTCTGGAGAATGTTCCATGGGCACTAGAGAAGAATGTGTATTCCGTTGCTTTGGGATGGAATGTTCTGAATATGTCTGTGAAGTCCATTTGGTCTACTGTGTCATTCAAGTCTTTATTTCCTTGTTGATTTTTTGCTTAGATTATCTCTCCATTTCAGTCAGGGGGGTCTTAAAGTCCCCCACTATTACTGTATTGTTGTCGATGTGTTTCTTTGCTTTTGTTATTAATTGCCTTATATAACTGGCTGCTCCCATGTTAGAGGCATAGATATTTACAATTGTTAGATCTTCTTGTTGGATAGACCCTTTAAGCAGGATATAGTGTCCTTCTTCATCTTTTATTACAGTCTTTGTTTTAAAATCTAATTTGTCTGATATAAGGATTGTCACCCCAGGTTTCCTTTGGTGTCCATTAGCATGGTAAATGGTTTTCCACCCCCTCACTTTCAATCTGGGGGTGTCTTTGGGTCTAAAATGAGTCTCTTGCAGACAGCATATTGATGGGCCTTGTTTTTTAATCCAATTTGATAGCTTGTGCTTTTTGATTGGGGCATTGAGCCCATTTACATTCAGGGTAACTATTGAAAGGTATGAATTTAGTGCCATTGTATTGCCTGTAAGGTGACTGTTAACTGTATATTGTCTGTGATCCTTTCTGGTCTATGCTGCTTTTAGGCTCTCTCTTTGCTTAGAGGACCCCTTTCAATATTTCTTGGAGGGCTGGTTTCGTGTTTGCAAATTCCTTTAGTTTTTGTTTGTCCTGGAAGCTTTTTATCTCTCCTTCTATTTTCAATGACAGCCTAGCTGGATATAGTACTCTTGGCTGCATATTTTTCTCATTTAGGGCTCTGAAGATCTCATGCCAGTCCTTTCTGGCCTGCCAAGTCTCTGTGGATAGGTCTGTTGCCAATCTAATATTTCTACCATTGTAGTTTACATATCTCTTCTCCCAAGCTGCTTTCAGGATTTTCTCTTTGTCTCTGAGACTCGTAAATTTTACTATTAGATGTCGGGGTGTTGACCTATTATTATTGATTTTGAGAGGGGTTCTCTGTGCCTCCTGGATTTTGATGCCTGTTTCCTTCCTCACATTAGGGAAGTTCTCTGCTATTATTTGCTCCAATATACCTTCTGCCCCTCTCTTTCTTCTTCTTCTGGGATCACAATTATTTTAATGTTGTTTTGTCTTATCATATCGCTTATCTCTCGAATTCTGCCCTCGTGATCCTGTAGTTGTTTCTCTCTCTTTTTCTCCGCCTCTACTTTCCATCATTCAGTCTTCTATATCGCTGATTCTCTCTCTGCCTCATTTATCCTAGCAGTTAGTGCCCCTATTTTTGATTGCACCTCATTAATAGCCTTTTTGATTTCAACCCGGTTAGATTTTAGTTCTTTTATTTCTCCAGAAAGGGTTTCTCTAATAACTTCCACGCTTTTCTCAAGCCCAGCTAGTATCTTTAAAGTCATGATTCTGAACTCTAGGTCCAACATCGAACTAATGTCCATATTGAGTAGGTCCCTGGCTGATGGTACTACCTCTTGTTTTTTTTGCTGAGGTGATTTTTTTCGTCTTGTCATTTTGTCCAGAGGAGAATAGATGAATGAGAGAACAAAATGCTAACAGGTAAACAATGTCCCCAGGAAATATACTCTAAACAAATCAGAAAAGACCTGAAACCTGGGGAAAAGAAAGGGAAAGAAAGAAAAAAGAAAGAGAAAAAAAACAAAAAGAAAAAGATAAAAACAAAAACAGAACAATACAAAAAAAACAGAATATGATCAAATATGATCGTGCTAGTGCATAGATCAGAGCCACACACTAGATTCTGGGCTTATTTTGGTCTGTTAGAAAAAAGTGCCTCCTAAAATTTTAAAGGAAGAAAGACTTATATATGTACAAAATAAGGGTTAATACAATGAAGGGATGGAAGATGACTGTAAAGATGAAAATTATAAAAGATTTTATAAAAGGACTTGATAAGATTAGAAGTTGTTTGAAAAAAGAAAGAAGAAGATTTAAAAAAAAGAGAGAGAAAAAAAGGGAGAGAATGTGATCAGGCAGGAGACTAGAACAAAGCCATACACTAGAGATTTAGGGTATATTTTGATCTGTTAGAAGAAACCGTATCTCAAAATTTTAAAGAGAGAATAACTTATATATATATGCCAAAAATAAGGGTAACTACTATGAAGGGATAAAATATGACTCTAAAAATGAAAAATAAAAAATGTTTTTTTTTAAAAAGGGATTGATAAGATGTTGGTTGAGAAAGGGAAAAAGAAAAATTAAAAAAAAAACAGTTAAAAAATTAACTTTGAAAAACTAATGAATCATGGTAAAAAAAAGCCATGAATTCTATGTGCAGTATTCCCCTAGCGCTGGAGTTCTCCCGTTCTCCTTGATGCGTAAACTTGGTCTTGGCCTGCTGGCTGTTCGTGCTGATCTTCTGGGGGAGGGGCCTGTTGCCCTGGTTCCCAAATGTCTTTGCCAGAGGCGGAATTGCCCCGCCCTTGTCGGTCCGGGCTAAGCAAGCTGCTTGGGTTTGCTCTCAGGAGCTTTTGTTCCCTGCAAGCTCTCGGTACAGCTTTGGAGGACCAGGGTGAAAATGGTGGCCTCCCAATCTCCACCCGGAGGAGGTGAGAACTCGGGTCCCTGCTCCTCAGTGCGCCCCCAGAGAAAAGCAGTCAGTCCTGTGTCCCCGGTCTCTGGCCGCACCCCGTGCTCACCCGGCCTGTGACCTGAGCATTTCTATCTCTGGCACCTGACCCCGTGTGGAGTCTCCAAACCCAGCAGATCCCTGCGGTGCGCTCCCACACCACTCCTCCCAGGGGAGGAAGGGGATTCTCCCCGGATCTGCCACTTGTTGGGTCCCTGCTGGAGGAGCAGTGGCCCGACTGTCACCGGTCACAGTTTATGGCCACCCTGAGGTGAGAGCCCGCGCCTCGGCTCCGTCTCTGCAGCCGGCTTCCCCGCTCCAATACCTGTGATCTCTGCTGCACTCAGGCACCCCCGGTTTTTCTGTGACCCCGAGGGTCCTGAGACCACACTGTCCCGCGAGGGTTCCACCCCCCGCTTAGCCACTGGAGCGATGTCCCTCAGCGGAGCCGACTTCTAAAAGTTCCGATTTTGTGCTCCGCGGCTCTATCACTTCCCAGAAGCGGCCAACGGAGGCCCCCTCCCCCGCTGTCTATCCTCCCGAATATCGCCTCGGATTCACTTCTCCGCACGTCCTACCTTCCAGAAAGTGGTCGCTTCTCTGTTCAGAGTTGTTGCTACTCTCTTCTTCGATCTCCTGTTGAGTTCATAGGTGTTCAGTATGGTTTGATCCCTATTCAGCTGAATTCCTGAGACCAGATGAAATCCAGGTCTCCTACTCCTCTGCCATCTTGCTCCTGGGCCGTAATTTTTCTTTTTTAAAAAAGATTTATTTATTTATTTTAGAGAGAGAGAGAGAGAGAGAGAGAGTGCATGCTAGTGGGGGGAGGGGGAGTGGGAGTGGGAGAGAGAATCTCCAGCAGACTCCATGCTGAGTGCAGAGCCCAACGCAGGGCTCAATCTCATGACCCTGAGATCATGACCTGGGCCATAATTAAAAGTGAGATGCTTAACCAACCAACTGAGCCATCTAGACACCCTAAGAAGTCATTTTTCTACACTGAGATAGCGAGAATCCAAACCACCTACCCCCACACAGCTCACACTCATACGACTTGACTACTCTGCTGCCTTCACTGTTCCAGGAAACCCTCACCCAGAAAAATAAACTTGCAAATAACTTTAAATTGACAGCTTTTCAGTAGGTAACATCAAACCAATTGTTTATGATCCACATCACTTCCCATCCTATTCTCAAAACCCTCACTTTCCTGGGTCCACTAATCATAAACTCTTACATCATGATGTTCATCCAATCCTAATCAATCTTCTGCATTTAAAGTCCACCTTAAATGAGACTTTAAAACCTCTTAAGTATTCTGGCTTTGCCCTAAACCCTGAGACTCTATGAGAACTCTGCCAACATAGTGTCCTTTCTTACCACAGGAAGCAACAAACTCAGCTCTGGCTTATCAACAGGTTGCTTTGTGTTGGTGTTTGACAATAAAGAGGAAGAACAAAAAGAGAGGTGACAACTAGGTGTTGAAAATGATTGGGACTCAACCAGCTATAAAAGACAGAGAAGAACATTCCAGGTGGGGAGAACAGCCAAGCAAAGACAGGAAGGCTTACAAGGGTACCAGTCCCAGGTCATTCTGGGGCTTAAACTGCACAGTGTCCAAGGGAACCCATTAACCTTCTCCCAGTACAGAAGGACAGAATCTTAGAAGCTCCTCCCTCCCATGACTGAGGAGTTCTAGCCTGCAGGGATATCACATCAGGGCCTTTAGGAATAAAAAGCAGCTCCCAAACACCCAGAAGTGAACTGCCTCACCTCCAAACTATAGCTCCCTCACCTCCTACACTGTCTCCACCATAGTAACTGTCCACCTTTCTTTAGTTTCCACTTCACCACTTTCCAGTAAGTCATCCCAGTTTCACGTGAACCAAATCCAAATCTACTGCACATACACACCATTGAACAAGGTTTTCTGTCTTCATGACCATCATCATCATCACCACCACCATCATCATCATCACCATCACCGTCATCATCACCATCAGCAGCAGCAGCACCACCACCATCATCATCATCATCACCAGCATCATCATCACCTAGTCTTCAGAACCTAGACTAGGAAAGGCAGTCAGTAGAATGCATTTGAGTACCACACTTTTAGCTGTCCGTAACCAATGATTCCTTATTTTCCCCAATATGCACTCCTTCTTAGAGGTTTTCATAAAGCCACAAACTGCCTCCTCAGGGGAATGTCTTCTTCCCAGAAGCATCAAATGCCTCCATATGGGGAACGGAGATTTTATAGATTGGACCCTGGGCCTGACAGCCTGAGATCTGGTTATATGGCTCTCAGACCATATTTACCTGGCCTGTGCCTTCCCACAAAGGAGGGAGTTTGGGGGACTGGTCCAGGCTGCATCTTTGTTACGTGAAAAGAAGCCAAGATGTGAATGCATGCAGTTCTTATAGGCCACTTTCCCCTATAACAGCTTCCTCTCAGTTTCCCACAGACAATCTGCACCTTCCCCGGGAAGGCAGCTGAACTACACATAAGGGAAGATTTGACCTTCGTAAGCCCAGAGAAGTTCAGTGGTGATGGATGGAAAGAACCAGGACTTTGTAGGCAGACGAATCTGTGTCCAATCCTGATTCTAACACCGTGGCCTCAGATAGGTTCCTTAAACTTTCTTAAGTTTACCAAATGTTAAAAGGGAAAAAATAATCCTAATACAAGAAGGCAGCAAGGTTGATAAAGGAGGAAAATCTCCTGGCACTTTGCAGGTGGTCATTAAATGTTAATTTTCTCCTCTTACTCCCAGCTTTTAGCCATAAGGCCTGATTTCCATTCACCAGGTAATAAGAGACTTGACCTTTTAAAGCAAGAAATCCATGATTTAATACCCCCAGCAACTGTCTATGATAGGATACCACAGACATTTTTTCCATAACTTCCCCTTTTGCATTCACATGGATAACTGAATTCTGGCACGGAAGGTGTAAAAGGCGTCTTCCAACCTCTCGGGAGGTGGAGATGGCTGAAAAAGTGTAGAGTGGTGGCTAAGTAGTGCCTTCAAGCATACAAAGTGTAAAACCTCCAGTATAAGCCAGCCTGTCACTCTCCGTGTTGCCTATAAAGTCATTATGGCCTAGAGCATGTAAGCCGAGTCCCCATGGCAGGAATCCCAAAGGCTTTAGCATTCATGACTGCCCAGCATTTCCCAGGGTTCTTGCGTGAGCTACAAAGATGTCCCTTAGCTTGCTGTCAAATGAAAAATATATCATTCCCCTGTCTTTCTCTGCTGTCATCTCTTCACATGCTCAGCTAATTTAGTCTGGGAAGCACACTTCTCCAAGAAAAGCCATACTTAAACAGGGCTTGCATGCTCCCACATTTCTCTGCCACCTGCAGAAATTAGGTCCGATTTCAAAGCCAGGTGTTCAAAGAGAAGAGAAAGCTGGGTCTGGGAAAATAGATGGAGCCGATTGCCTTGAAAGCTTTCTTGTTAATTTTAGTTTCAGTCCCTGTCCCCAGGTCTTTGGTGCCAACAGGAGAGAGCTCTTTCCATCCTGAGAGAGTGAATACAGTATTTCCCAAAAAAACCTTGAACCGTTGCCCAAACCTCAGATCTCAAGGCTTTCCTAAGGTTATAGTCACCAAAGCTAGGTCTTAAAAGTAATGGCAAGAATACAACACTGCAACGATCAAAGGATGCTGCGGGTATCCAGGAGGCTTCACGCAGACCCACAGCGCCCTCTGCTGGCAACAAGCCTGCCATTGCACCTGAGGTCGTTGTGCCGCAATTCCAATGTATTTGCCCACTGCATTGTGTTCATGTAACTAATACCTCCGCCTCTCAAGGCTTCTTCCCCACCCTTCCTGGGACCCAGGCAAAATTCTGGTGCTTTTCAGCTATCTTCCTTCTATCCCCCTCAAATACCAAAATAGCCAAATGTTTACAAATAATGCATTTGTAAACTGTTATTTGAAAACATTCACGTTTGTGTTGAGCTGACCCAGGTTTTGAGTACATTGTACCTTGGAAATTCTTTGGATTGCCAGAAGATGTAAGGGGTAAAAGGGAACTTTCCAGAAAAATATGATAATGGGTGATTAAATCTCTGGTTTATTCAGGAGTATTGCTACAGATCCATTTTTGCCTGGGATACTCCACCTTAGTATTTTTACAAGTAATCTTATAAGTGATGAGGGAAAGTGATGTCAGGTATACAGGAAGACACCTTCAAAGGTTGTGGTGGACTCATGATTAAAACTTAAAGCAGTGTGCCCATTGCAAAAGCTATTTCAAGGAAAGACAAAACTACCATCCATACCTCTAGACAGATACAGCTTAAATGCTAGAAGTACTAGAAGTAGAGCGATCATTAGAAAATATTGTTGTCCCAGTAAAAGAACAGATTTAGAGTCAAAAGACTTGAGATTTCTAGCTATTATTTTACACATCTTTGAGACTTGTTGTTGTATTCAATAAATATTTGAACACCTATTGTTTGCCAAACACATAATAGATCCTAGGACACAATGGTGGAGAAGACAATCTGCCCTCTCAAAATTTGCAGTCTACTAAGGGCAGCAATTTAATCAAACACTATAGCTCCCTGGGATCAGTAGTATGAGAGGGTAAGTACAGGGTGATCTCAAACAGCATGGCAAAGAATTATAACCCAGAGAATCAAGAAAATGGATGTGAAAGCATTTAAAGAACTGTATGAGTGAGTTGATTTTTCCCCCAATTTTTTGCTTTTCCTATTGGGGAAAAATATACGTAACATAAAATTTACCATTTAAACATCTTAAAGTTTATAATTCAGTGGTATCAAGTACATTCACAATATTGTGAAACCATTATCACTATCCATTTCTTTTTCGTCATCTCAAACAGAAACTTTGTACCCATTAAAAAATAACTTCCATTCCTCTCTCTCCCCGACCTCTGGTAACCACTGTTCTAATTTCTCTCTGTATAAGTTTGACTACTCTAGATACCTCGATATAAGTGGAATCATACAATATTTGTCTTCTTGTGTCTGGCTTGTTTCACTGAGCTTAATGTTTTCAGGGTTCTTCCTTGTTGTAGCATCTGTCAAAGTCATTTCTTTTTAAGGTTATTCCATTACATGAATATATATATATATATATATATATATATATATATTCATGGTGTAAATATATCACATTTTGTTTATCCATTCATATATTAATGGACATTTGGATTGTTTCTACCTTTTGGCTATTGTGAGTAATGCAATGAACACTGGTGCACAGAGTTATCTCTTTGAGCACTTGCTTTCAGTTCTTTTGGGTATATATATAGAAATGGATTTGCTGGATCATATGGTAATTCTGTTTAATTTTTTTAAAGGAATCACCATACTGTTTCCCACAGTGGCTGCACCACTTCAAATTCTCACCAATAATGCATAAGCGTTCTAATTTCTCTACATCCTTACTAACACTTATTATTTTCCTTTGTTTGTTTTTTTTTATTTGTGGTTTGTTTTTGTTGTTTTGATAATAGCAATCCTAATAGGTATAAAGGGGTATTTCATTGTGGTTTTGATTTTCCTTTTCCTAATGGCTAGTGATGTTGAACATCTTTTCATGTGCTTATTGGGAATTTGTATATCTTCTTCAGAGAAATGGCTATTCTAGACTGGCCCATTTTTTAATTGGGTTGTTTGATTCTGTTATGCTGTTGTTGTTGTTGTTGGGTTGTAGGAGTTCTTTATATATGCTGGATATTAATCCCTTATCAAATGAATAAAATTCAAATATTTTCTCCCATTCTCTGGATTGCCTTTTCAAACTCTTTGATGCACGCAGTTTTAAATTTTGATTAAGACAAAGTCATTTATTTTTCTCTTTTGTTGCCCATGCCTTTGGTATCACATCTAAGAGATCTTTACTACATCTGAATGTCATCAGGTTTTTTCCTGTGTTTTTTCCTTTAAGAGTTTTATAGTTTAACTCTTATGTTTAGATCTTTGGTCCATTGTTAGCTATTTTTTTGTATATGGTGAATATTTTGTGTATATTCTAGAGTTTTGTTTTGTTTTTGTAGTTACCATGGGGTTTACATGTAACTATCTATTTTGAATTGATATCATCTTCAATCACATTTGAAAACTCTACTATAAAGTTCTGTTCCCCCTTTTATATTATTAATGTCACAAATTACATCTTTACACATTGCATACAAAATATTTTTATGCACTTATTTTCTAAATCCTGTAGAAGATAAAATGCAGAGTTATAAACTAATATTATAATAATACTGGCTTTTATATGTGCCCATCTATTTTACTTTTATGCATTTTTTTCTTCTTTCTCAGAATCATTTTAGCTATTCTAATTCCTTTGTTTTTCCATACCAATTCTAGATTACTAATGTCTATATCTACAGAAATTCTTGCTGAAGTTTTTATAGGAATTGCATTAAACCTGTATATCAACTTGAGGAGAATTAACATCTTTACTATGTTGTCTTCCAATTTACGAACATGGCATTTCTCTCCATATGTCTAGATCTTCTTTGATTTTTTTTCAGTGTTGTGTAGTTCTCATATACAATCCTGCACATGTTTTGTTATATTTACACATAAGCATTTCATTTTTTGAGCAATTATAAATAGTACTGCATTATTAATTCCAGTGTTCATTGTTAGTATATCAAAATTATAATTGATTTTGTCCTTCTGGAAGTTCCCTTTTAAAATATTCCTTGATACTTGCTTTCTATAGAAAAAATTATCATCTGTAAAGAGAAACCATTTTATTTCTTCCTTTATGAACTGTATGCCCTTTATTTCCCTTTCTTGTTTTATTTACGTGGCTAGAATGCCCAGCACTATGTTGAATAAGAGTAGTGAGGGCAGACATCTTTCGCTTGTTCTTGATCTTAGGGAGAAAGCATTTAGTCTTTCACTATTATGTATAAGCTGTAAGGCTTTTTTTTTTGTAGATATTTTTTATCAAGTTAAAGAAATTTCCCTCTATTCCTATTTTTTTGAGAATTTCAATCATGAATGTGTATTGAAGTATTTCAAATGATTTTTTTCTGTATCAGTTACTATTATTATGTGAGTTTTTTTAAACTTGCTAATATGTTGCATTACCCGGATTGATTTCAAAATTGAACCAGCTTGCATTTCCAGAACAAATCCAACTGGGTCGTGGTGTATAATTTTTTAAATATATTTCTAAATTCTATTCATGAATATTTACAAAGGACTTTTTATCTATGTTTATGACAGATATTGGTCTGCAGGGTTTTTTTTTTCTTTTTTTATTATGTTATATTAATCACCATACATTACATCATTAGTTTTGATGTAGTGTTCCATGATTCATTGTTTGCGTATAACACCTAGGGCTCCATTCTGTACATGCCTTCTTTAATACCCATCACCAGGCTAACCCACCCCCCCACCCCATCCCCTCTAGAACCCTCAGTTTGTTTCTCAGAGTCCATAGCCTCTCATGGTTTTCTTTTAACTGTATTTTCTGGTTTTGTATCAGAGTAATGCTAGATTCATAACATAAATTGTTATTTTTCTCCCCTTTTATTTTCTAAATGAGATTACATAGATTTGATATTAAATTTTTCTTTAAATGTTTGATAAAATTCTCCAGTGAGACATTCTGAACCTGGAGATTTCTTTTTAGGGGAATTTTTAAATTATGAACTAAATTTACCTAACAGTTATGAGGCTACTCATATAATTTATTTCCTATTGGGTGAGTTGTGGTAGTTTGTGGTTTTCTAAGAAACGGTTAACTTCAATAAAATCACATTTGTACATGTAGAGTTTTTTGTGCCACTCCCTTATTTCTCTTTTGATATCAGCAGAGTCTATAATGATATCCATGTTTCATTCCTGATATTGCTCTTTTATGCCCTCTTTTTTGCTAGGGGTTTGGCAAACTTTTAGTAAGTTTTTTATTTTAATTCCAGTGTAGTTAACAATGCAGTGTTTCATTAGTTTCAGGTATACAATATAGTGATTCAACAATTCAATACATTACTCAATGCTCATCACAGCAAGATCTTAGCTAAACTTTCCATTTTATCTGGTTTTCTCTGATACTGCTCCAGTAAGAGGAAGGATATATGCCACCTTGCTACTGCCAATTAGAGGTAGACATCCAGGTTCCCCAGTTGGCCTTCATTGATACCTATGCCTTAGGTATCAATGAGACTTCCCATTAGTGATGGGCAGGGGTGGTAGTTTGCACTCCTTATGTGGTATCCATTGATATTATAATGGTAGTAGCCTCATTGCCAGTGAGTGATGATAAAAGTCTTGACTCTCTACTGGGCTTCCATGATGCCACCCACCACGAGGGGGAGGGGTGCCACATTACTGCTAGATGGGGTTGGAAATCCAGGCTTCTCACAAGATCTTCATTGACATCATGGTAAGGATGCCTTATTACCAGCCAATGAGGATGAAAGTCTCATCACTCTACTTGGTCTTTTCTGACATCATCCAAGTGGGGGTATTAAAGTGTCTCATTAGAACAAGGGTGGGAGCTTATGCTCCTCACTTGGCCACAGCTGCTTCTGTGGTGTTTGGCTGCAGTAAAAGAGTTATGATCTAAAAGTTTTAGGTCTTGCTAGGCTCTTCTGTCCTGATATTTTTTAGCTAGAGAGAGCAGGGTTTTGTTGGGGTTTTTATTTATCCTGTGCCTGTTGACATTTCTGCATTCCTGGTTTCTTCAGCAACAAGTCTGGGACATATGAGGCAAAAAAGGAAATCTGGGGAATTCACCAGAATGCCATTTCTCAGGCCCCAAGACCTTAGCAAGTCAGCATTTTTCTCTCTCCCTTTCAGAGTCTTATGTTTGTTTTATGTATGGTATTTTGGTGTTTTAGTTCTGTTTAATGGAAGCAATCAGAAAAAGTACTAAGCTATTTTAAAATAAGTTTAAAACTTAGTATAACAAGAATGGGATTATATAAAGTTGCAGGAATCTCAGGTCAGGCAATAAAATCAATTACTCGGTATTTGTTGGGTGTTTCTGAAATGTCAGTTTTCTGTGCTCTTAAGATTTACATTAAATAATAGGCAATGTTTTGTTTTCCTGTTAAGGATGTATGGCTTAATCTGAGAGACCAAGAGGATAAAAAGGTCATCATTTCAGCGTGACTCAATGAAATTGCAGTTACCCACTTACTCAGGGGTCATACCTTCTAACTAATTATTGTGATTTCAAAAGCTTTTCTTTCTTTAGAGACCACCTTTAGTGTCCATCATAACCTTATTCTCCCTTTAAAAAGTGCTTAAGATCAAAGAAAAGTAGAACAAAAAATATCAAAACAAGAGGCAACGTAAAAACCATACTCAGAAAAAAAAACATATAACATTAAATACTTTTATTATTCAAGAAAAGTAAAAATGAAAGGAAGTTAATAACCCTTTTAAATTAGGAAAATACAACAAAAACTATTTTAGAAGAGAAGGGTAGAAATCTATAAGATGAAAAGTAAACATTTATACTACACATGAACAAACTTGAAAATACTAGGTAATATATATAAATACTTCACCTGTTTGGCTGAGTTGGCATGAAATAAAGATTTGAAAGATGAACAAAGCAATGAACAAGCTTGATATGATAAACATATAAAGAATAATGTTAGGAGGGGAACTCTCCTGACATGTCATTTCATGTGGTGGGAATTCCACTGGAGTAACACTTTTGACCTCTCTCTAATTCTAATTCAACACACTCTTCCCTAAGGATTAATCTGACTGTTCAGTGTAGAAGGAAAAAATGTGACATATAGATGCTAGACCCTTCTTCAATTCTCTTAGAACGAAGCTTCCAACAGGGACCACGTGGTCTGCTTTGCTACTCTATGCCATAATTTGATCATTACAGCCGCCACCATTATCAGAGAGGTGTATGTGACCACCATTCCCTGTGACCAGATGGGTAATTCTGCCTAAATCTGAGGTTTAGTGTTAAAACACTTACTTTCCTGTGAATATCAGCCATATTCTCTAACGTTAGCTGGATCACTATAGAAGTGATAGTTGGGATTCCATCTGTCAAATTTTTGGTTTATTTTTTGATTGCTACCAGAACTCTTATAGAGAAGACAGGTGTATTATTGTTGGTTGCCCTCTAAAGTCCAACAACGACTTGAAGAGGCACACTTTATTTAAATTCACAAGGGGCACTTATGAAAATTTACAACATACTAGGCATTAAAGCAAGTCTCAAAAAATTCAAGGAATTGGTAACATACACAATACGTTTTTGTTTGACTAAAAAGTCACTTAACAGAAATCTTTAAGTGAAGGGAAATAATTTTTTTAAAACTAATTTTCAAAATTATAAAACAAAACATTTCTTTTTTTTAAATAAAACATTTCTAAATAACTGAACAATCAGAGGAAATTATAATGGAAATTTGAAAATATTTAAGACTAATGGAGAGCAAGAATACTGTATATCAAATGTTATGGGATAGGGTTAAAGTGGTACTTAGAATAAGTTTCTGACCTTAAAGCTTTATAAAATAAAAGAATAAATAATAAAAAGATAAAATAATTACTAAGAAGTTTTAAAAAGAACATCAGAATAAATATGAAGCAAGATGAAGTGAGGGCATAATAACTTAAAAGCAACCATTAATGAAATATAAAACAAAAGATAATGAAGAATTGGTTAAACCATTATAAAAAACAGTGGCTTTTCCTCAAAAACTTAAAAATTGAACTACCAGCAATCCCACTCTCGGGCACTGGGTGTTATATGCAACTAATGAATCATTGAACACTACACCAAAAACTAATGATATACTATATGTTGGCTAATTGAATTTAAATTAAAAGAAATAAAGTAAAATCTTTAAAATAAATAAATAAAAATAAAAAAATAAAAGAATTGAAGTTAGTTTCTTGAAGGAATATCCACACACCCATGCTCATTACAGCATTATTCACAATAGCCAAGATATGGAAACCACTTAAGTGTCTGTCAGTGGATGAATGGATATATAATAGAATATTATTCAGCAATAAGAAAGAAATCCTGCCATGTGTGGCAACATGAATAAAACTTGATGGCATTATGCTAAGTGAAATAAGTCAGAGAATGACAAATATTGTACGATTTCACTTATATGTTGAATCTAAAAAAAACTGAACTTGTAAAAGCAATAGAATGGTAGGAGACACTAGAGGGTGGGGGAATTGGGAGATGTTGTTTAAGGGTACAAACTTACAACTAGTAGATAAATAAATTCTGGAAATCTAATAAACAACATAGTGATTATACTCAGCAACACCACATTATAAACTTCAGTTACTAAGAGACTAGATTCTAACCGTTCACAACACAAAAAATAAATGATAAATATGTGACATAATAAAGGTGTTAGCTAACATTACTGTAATCATATTATAATATATAAATGTGTTAAACCAACATGTTGTACACCTTAAACTTACACAATGCTATATGTCAATTACATCTCCATTTTTTTAAAAAATAAGACAATGAAGATCAGCAAAGCCAAAAGACACCTAGGAAAAGACCAGTAAAATTCCCACATTTATAATGAGTTGATAAGAGAGAAACAGAACATCACAACAACTACCAACAAAAAATAAAATGAAATATTAAGGATCTTTAGCTAAGTATAACTAGAGATATAGCAAATATTAAAATGATTATAAGTGAGCATTATGAAAAACTTTATGCCACAAAATTTTAAGGCATAAAGAAAAGATAATTTCTGAGAACAATATAGGTTACTAACACTTATTGAAAAAGAAATAGGAAACATCAAAATCCTATAACCTTATAATAATTTTTTTAAAAAATTTGAATCAGTGGTTAAACTTTCTATAAGGAAAGTGCCAGGTCCAAACAGGCAACTTCTACCTAAAATACAAAAAAAAAGAAAAAGAAAAACAAATTAATTGTAGATAAATGTTTCCAAATTATTTTAAAAGAGGAAAAATACACTTCTTCTTTTGTGCAACTGACATTTCCTTTTTTTCTAAAACCTGACAGGGTTGGTACAAGAAAGACAAATTACAGGCAAATTTTAATAATGAATCATGATTTAAAATCCTAAAACAAATATTAGCAAACCAAATCAAGCAATTTCTAATAATAATATAGTAATGGCCAGATTCGATTCATCTCAGAAATGCCCAATGTTATAGGAAAAAATTAGATTTGAAATGGGAGGGTACCTTGTATCAGATTAACCATCATATAGCTAACAATTATAAGCTCTGGAAAAAATGTATAAAAACTATTTAAGGTCATAGAAAGTGAGTGGAAAAACCAGGAAGAAATTTAGAGGATTACATTTTTAAAAGAAGGGAAGTGCACTGGGGGAGATTCAAGTTTGTATGATATGTCACTCAGGATCTTCCAAAGAAATAGAAACCCTGCAAAAAAGAAATAGAACTCATAGGAGATATATATATATGTGTGTGTGTGTGTGTGTGTGTGTATTGTATAAAATAAATCCTTGCATAAATATATAAATATAAATGTGTGTGTGTGTGTGTGTGTGTGTGTGTGTAGAGACAGAGACAGATGTTGTTTCCATTGGCTCACACTATTGTGGAGCCTGGCAAATCTGAAATCTGAATATCCACATGTGGAAGAATGAAACTGGACCCCTATCTTATACCACTAACAAAAATCACTCAAAATAGATTGACTTGAACTTAAGATCTGAAACTATAAAACTCCTAGAAGAAACATAGGGGGAAATTTTCTTGATATTGATCTCAGCAATGATTTTTTTCTTGATTTTACACAAAAGCAAAGAAACCAAAGCAAAAATAAATAAGTGGAAGTATATCAAACTAAAAAGATTATCCACAGCAAAGGAAACCATCAACAAAATAAAAAGCCAAATTATAGAATTAGAGAAAATATTTGCAAGCCACATATCTAATAAGGGGTTAATCTTCAAAATATACAAGGAACTCATATAACTCAATTAAAAAACTCAAAAGATGGACAAACCACCATGTATTTTTGTATTTTTGTATTTTTGAAGAATACATTCAAATGACCAACAAATACAGGAAAGGTGCTCAATATCACTAATCATCAAGAAAATGTAAATCAAAACCACAGTGAGATACCACCTCATACATGTTAGGATGTCTATTATCAAAAAGACAAAAGACAAATGCTAACAAACATATGCAGAAAAGTGAGCCCTTATACTCTGTTGGTAGGAATGTAAATTGTGCAGTCGCTATAGAAAACAGTATGGAGGTTCCTCAAGAAATTAAAAGAACTACCACATGATCCAGCAACTCCACTTCTGGATATCCAAAGGAAACAAAATCCTTATCTTGAAGACATATTTGTACTCTCATGTTTGTTGCAGCATTATTTACAATAGCCAAGATATGGAAACAACCTGAGTGTCTATTAGCAGTTGGATAAGAAAAAATACCACACACAAAGAGACACAAACACACACACACAATGGAATATCTTCAGCTGTAATAACAAAAAGGCAGGGGGGTGCAGAATACTGCCATTTGTGACAACATGGATTAACTTGGAGGGCATTATGCTAAATGAAATAAGGCAGACAGAGAAAGAAAAGTACTGCATAATATCAGATACATGTGAAACCTTAAAAAATGTTGAACTAGAGGCGGAGCAAGATGGCGGAGGAGTAGGAGACCTGGATTTCATCTGGTCTCAGGAATTCAGCTGGATAGGGATCAAACCATTCTGAACACCTACGAACTCAACAGGAGATTGAAGAAAAGAATAGCAACAACTCTCTGAACAGAAAAGTGACCACTTTCTGGAAGGTAGGACGGGCGGAGAAGTGAATCCGAGGAGATATTCAGGAGGATAGACGGCGGGGGTGGGGGCCTCCGCCGGCCGCTTCGGTGAAGTGATAGAGCCGCGGAGCACAAAATCGGAACTTTTAGAAGTCGGCTTCGCTGAGGGACGTCGCTCCAGTGGCTAAGCTGGGGGTGGAACCCTCGCAGGACAGTGTGGTCTCAGGACCCTCGGGGTCACAGAAAGACCGGGGGTGCCTGAGTGTGGCAGAGCTCCTGGGTATTGGAGCGGGGAAGCCGGCTGCAGAGACAGAGCCGAGGTGCGGGCTCTCAGCTCAGGGTTGCTATAAACCGTGATCTGCGGCACAGTTGGGCCACTACTCCTCCAGCAGGGACCCAACAAGCAGCAGATCCGGAGAGACTCCCCTTCCTCCCACGGGAGGAGCGACGCGGGAGCGCACCACAGGGATCTGCTGGGTTTGGAGACTCCACACAGGGTCGTGTGCCAGAGATAGAAATGCTCGGTCACAGGCTGGGTGAGCACGGAGTGCAGCCGGAGACCGGGGAGACGGGAGTGATTGACTGCTTTTCTCTGGGGGCGCACTGAGGAGCGGGGCCCTGAGTTCTCAGCTCCTCTGAGGCGGAGACTGGGAGCCCACCATTTTCACTCTCCTCCTCCAAAGCTGTAGGGAAAGCTTGCAGGGAACAAAAGCTCCTGAGAGCAAACCCGAGCAGATGACTTAGCCCGGATGGGCAAGGGCGGGAAAATTCCACCTCCGGCAAAGATATTTAGAACCACGGCAACAGGCCCCTCCCCCAGAAGATCAGCACAAACAGCCAGCCAAGACCAAATTTACCGATCAATGAGAACGGCAAAACTCCAGAGCTAGGGGAATACTGCACATAGAATCCATGGCTTTTTTTACGATGATTCTTTAGTCTTTCAAAGTGAATTTTTTAACTGTCTTTTTTTTCTTTTCTGAATTTTTCTTTTTCCATTTTCAACCAACATCTTATCAATCCCTTTTTTAAAAAACATTTTTATTTTTCATTTTTAGAGTCATATTCTATCCCTTCATAGAAGTTACCCTTATTTTTGGCATATATATATATATAAGTTGTTCTCTCTTTAAAATTTTGAGATACACTTTCTTCTAACAGATCAAAATTATCCTAAATCTCTAGTGTATGGCTTTCTTCTAGTCTCCTGGCTGATCACATTCTCTACCCCCCCTTTTTTTCTTTTGCTTTTTTTTAAATCTTCTTTCGTTTTTCAAACAACTTATCTTGTCAATTCCTTTTATAAAATTTTTTATAATTTTCATCTTCACAGTCATATTCCATCCCTTCATCATATAAATCCTTATTTTTATACATATATGTTTTTCTTTCCTTAAAATTTTGAGAGGCACTTTCTTCTAACAGACCAAAATACACCCAAAATCTAGTGTGTGGCACTGATCTATGCACCAGCCTGATCATATTTGATCATATTCTGGGGTTTTTTTGTTCTGTTTTTGTTTGTTTTTATCTTTTTCTTTTTCTTTTTTCTTTTTTTCCCTTTCTTTTCCCCTGGTTTCAGGTCTTTTCTGATTTGTTTAGAGTATATTTTCTGGGGACGTTGCTACCCTGTTAGCATTTTGTTCTCTCATTCATCTATTCTCCTCTGGACAAAATGACAAGACGAAAAAAATCACCTCAGCAAAAAGAACAAGAGGTAGTACCATCAGCCAGGGACCTACTCACTACTGACATTAGTACGATGTCGGACCTAGAGTTCAGAATCATGATTTTAAAGATACTAGCTGGGCTTGAAAAAAGCACGGAAGTTATTAGAGACACCCTTCTTGGAGAAATAAAAGAACTAAAATCTAACCAAATCGAAATCAAAAAGGCTATTAATGAGGTGCAATAAAAAATGCGGGCACTAACTGCTAGGATAAATGAGGCAGAAGAGAGAATTAGTGATATAGAAGACAAAATGATGGAAAATCAAGAAGCTGACAAAAAGATAGAGAAACAACTACTGGATCACGAGGGCAGAATTCGAGAGATAAGCAATACCATAAGATGAAACAACATTAGAATAATTGGGATCCCAGTAGAAGAAGAAAGAGAGAGAGGGGCAGAAGGTATATTGGAACAAATTATAATAGAGAACTTCCCTAATGTGGGGAAGGAAACAGGCATCAAAATCCAGGAGGCACAGAGAACCCCTTTCAAAATCAATCAAAATAGGTCAACACCCTGACATGTAATAGTAAAACTTACGATTCTCAGAGACAAAGAGAAAATCCTGAAAGCAGCTCGGGAGAAGAGATATGTAACCTATAAAGGTAGAAACATTAGATTGGCAAAAGACCTATCCACAAACACCTGGCAGGCCAGAAAGGACAGGCATGATATCTTCAGAACACTAAACGAGAAAAATATGCAGCAAAGAATACTATATCCAGCTAGGCTGTCATTGAAAATAGAAGGAGAGATAAAAAGCTTCCAGGACAAACAAAAACTAAAGGAATTTGCAAACACAAAACCAGCCTCCAAGAAATATTGAAAGGGGTGCTCTAAGCAAAGAGAGAGCCTAAAAGCAGCATAGACCAGAAAGGATCACAGACAATATACAGTAACAGTCACCTTACAGGCAATACAATGGCACTAAATTCATATCTTTCAATAATTACCCTGAATGTAAATGGGATCAATGCCCCAATCAAAAGACACAGGCTATCAGATTGGATGAAAAAACAAGACCCATCCATATGCTGCCTGCAAGAGATTCATTTTAGATGCAAAGACAGCCCCAGACTGAAAGTGAGGGGGTGGAAAACATTTACCATGCTAATGGACACCAAAAGAAAGCTGGGATGGCAATCCTTATATCAGACAAGTTAGATTTTAAACCAAAGATTGTAATAAGAAATGAGGAAGGACACTATATCCTACTTAAAGGGTCTATCCAACAAGAAGATCTAACAATTGTAAATATCTATGCCCCTAACATGGGAGCAACCAATTATATAAGGCAATTAATAACAAAAGCAAAGAAACACATTCACAACAATACAATAATAGTGGGGGACTATAACACCCCCACTCACTGAAATGAACAGATCATCTACGCAAAAGATCAACAAGGAAATAAAGACTTTAAATGACACACTGGACCAAATGGACTTCACAGACATATTCAGAACATTCCATCCCAATGCAACGGAATACACATTCTTCTCTAGTTCCCATGGAACATTCTCCAGAATAGATCACATCCTAGCTCACAAATCAGGTCTCAACTGCTACCAAAAGATTGGGATTATTCCCTGCATATTTTCAGACCACAATGCTTTGAAACTACAACCCAATCACAAGAGGAAAGTCAGAAAGAACTCAAATACATGGAGGCTCAAGAGCATCCTACTGAAAAATGAATGGGTCAACCAGGAAATTAAAGAAGAATTTAAAAAATTCATGGAAACCAATGAAAATGAAAACACAACTGTTCAAAATCTTTGGGATGCAGCAAAGGCAGTCCTAAGAGGAAAGTATATAGCAATACAAGCCTTTCTCAAGAAACAGGAAAGGTCTCAAATACACAACCTAACCCTACACCTAAAGGAGCTGGAGAAAGAACAGCAAATAAAGCCTAAACGCAGCAGGAGAAGATAAATAATAAAGATCAGAGCAGAAATCAATGAAATAGAAACCAAAAGAACAGTAGAACAGATCCACGAAACTAGGAGCTGGTTCTTTGAAAGAATTAGCAAGATTAATAAACCCCTGGCCAGACTTACCCAAAAGAAAAGAGAAAGGACCCAAATCAACAAAATCATGAATGAAAGAGGAGACATCACAACCAACACCAAAGAAATACAAACAATTATAAGAACATATTATGAGCCACTCTATGCCAGCAAATTAGATAACTGGAAGAAACGGATGCATTCCTAGAGATGTATCAACTACCAAACTGAACCAGGAAGAAACAGAGAACCTGAACAGACCTATAACCACTAAGGAAATTGAAGCAGTCATCAAAAATCTCCCAACCAACAAAAGCCCAGGACCCAATGGCTTCCCAGGGGAATTCTACCAAACATTTCAAGAAGAATTAATACCTATTCTTCTGAAACTGTTCCAAAAAAATAGAAATGTAAGGAAAGCTTCCAAACTCGTTTATGACGTCACCATTACCTTGACCCCCAAACCAGACAAAGATCCCATCAAAAAGGAGAATTACAGACCAATATCCTTGATGAAAATGGATGCAAAAATTCTCACCAAAATATTAGCCAATAGGATCCAACAGTACAGTAAAATGATTATTCACCATGACCAAGTGGGATTTATCCCTGGGCTGCAAGCTGGTTCAACATCCGCAAATCAATCAATGTGACACAATACATTAACAAGAGAAAGAACAAGAATCATATGATCCTCTCAATAGATGCAGAAAAAGCATTTGACAAAGTACAACATATTACAGCAAATATCATTCTCAATGGGGAAAACTGAGAGCTTTCCCCCTAAGGTCAGGAACGCAGCAGGTATGTCCACTATCACCACTGCTATTCAACATAGTATTAGGTGTTCTAGCCACAGCAATCAGAAAACAAAAAGAAAAAAAAGGCATCCAAATCAGCAAAGATAAGTCAAACTCTCACTGTTTGTAGATGATATGATACTTTATGTGGAAAACCCAAAAGACTCCACCCCAAAACTGCTAGAACTCATACAGGAATTCAGTAAAGTGGCAGGATATAAAACCAATGCACAGAAATCAGTGGCATTCCTATACACCACCAACAAGACAGAAGAAAGAAATTAAGGAGTCGATCCCATTTACAATTGCACCCAAAACCATAAGATACCTAGGAATAAATCTAACCAAAGAGGCAAAGGATCTGTACTCAGAAAACTATAAAATACTCATGAAAGAAATTGAGGAAGACACAAAGAAATGGAAAATCGTTCCATGCTCATGGATTGGAAGAACAAACATTGTGAAGATGTCAATGCTACCTAGAGCAATCTACACATTCAATGAAATCCTCATCAAAACACCATCCACTTTTTTCAAAGAAATGGAACAAATAATCCTAAAATTTGTATGGAACCAGAAAAGACCCCAAATAGCCAGAGGAATGTTGAAAAAGAAAAGCAAAGCTGGTGGCATCACAATTCCGGACTTCCAGCTCTATTACAAAGCTGTCATCATCAAGACAGTATGGTACTGGCACAAAAACAGACACATAGATCAATGGAATAGAATAGAGAGCCCAGAAATGGGCCCTCAACTCTGTGGTCCACTAATCTTTGACAAAGCAGGAAAGAATGTCCAATGGAAAAAAGACAGTCTCTTCAACAAATGGTGTTGGGAAAATTGGACAGCCACATGTAGAAGAATGAAACTGGACCATTTCCTTACACCACACACAAAAATAGACTGAAAATGGATGAAAGACCTAAATGTGAGGCACAAGTCCATCAAAATCCTAAAGGAGAACATAGGCAGCAACCTCTTCAACCTCAGGCACAGCAACTTCTTCCTAGAAACATCGTCAAAGGCAAGGGAAGCAAGGGCGAAAATGAACTATTGGGATTTCATCAAGATAAAAAGCTTTTGCACAGCAAAAGAAACAGTCCACAAAACCAAAAGACAACTGACAGAATGGGAGAAAATATTTGCAAATGTCATATCAGATAAAGGGCTAGTATCCAAAATCTATAAAGAACTTATCAAACTCAACACCCAAAGAACAAATGATCCAATCAAGAAATGGGCAGAAGACATGAACAGACATTTTTCCAAAGAAGACATCCAAATGGCCAACAGACACATGAAAAAGTGCTCAACATCGCTCGGCATCAGGGAAATCCAAATCAAAACCTCAATGAGATATCACCTCACACCAGTCAGAATGGCTCAAATTAACAAGTCAGGAAATGACAGATGTTGGTGGGGTTGTGGAGAAAGGGGAACCCTCCTACACTGTTGGTGGGAATGCAAGCTGGTGCATCCCCTCTGGAAAACAGTATGGAGGTTCCTGAAAAAGTTGAAAAGAGAGTTACCATATGATCCAGCAATTGCACTACTGGGCATTTATCCCAAAGATAGAAATGTAGGGATCCGAAGGGGTACGTGCATCCCGATGTTTATAACAGCAATGTCCACAATAGCCAAACTGTGCAAAGAGCCAAGATGTCCATTGACAGATGAATGGATAAAGAAAAAGTGGTATATATATATACAATGGAATATTATGCAGCCATCAAAAGGAATGAGATCTTGGCATTTGCAATGACATGGATGGAACTGAATGATGTTATGATGAGCGAAATAAGTCAATCAGAGAAAGACATGTATCATATGACCTCACTGATGTGAGGAATTCTTAATCTCAGGAAACAAACTGAGGGTTGCTGGAGTGGGGGTGGGTGGGAGGGATGGGGTGGCTGGGTGATAGACCTTGGGGAGGGTATGTGCTATGGTGAGTGCTGTGAATTGTGCAAGACTGTTGAATCACAGATATGTACCTCTGAAAGAAATAATGCAATATATGTTAAGAAAAAAAAATAGAAGAAGAAGATAGCGGGGTGGGCATGAAGGGGGGGACCTCGAAGGGGGAGACGAACCATGAGAGACAATGGATTCTGAGAAGCAAACTGAGGGTTCTAGAGGGGAGGGGGTGGAGGATGGGTCAGCCTGGTGATGGGTATTAAAGAGGGCACGTTCTGCATGGAGTCTGGGTGTTGTGCATAGGCGGTGAATCATGGAACACTACATCAAAAACTAATGTGTAATGTATGGTGATTACATAACAATAAATTTTTTTTTAAAAAAATGTTGAACTAATAGAAATGGAGAGTAGAATGGTGGTTGCCAGGGACTTGGGGAGAGGGGTGGAAATAGGGAAAGTTTAGTGAAAGGATATAAACCTTCAGTTATAAGGTGAATAAGGTCTGAGGATCTAATGAGTAACATGGTTACTATAGTTATAATATGTATAACTGAAATTTGCTAAGAGAGTAGAACTAAAGTATTCTCACTCCCCCTAAGAAAATGGTAAATATGTGAGATGTTAATTAACTTGATGGTATGGGAATCCTTTCACAATATATGTATAGAACAATTCATCACACTGTACACCTTAAATATATTAAAACTTTTTGTCAATTATACATCAAAAAAACTGGGAAAAAAGTATGCAATGCACACAGCATAGCACACATAGAGGTAAAATGTATGACAAAAATAGCACAAATGACAGGGTGGAAAGTGAGAGTATTTAAGAATCTTAATCTATATGGGTTCCTAGGTGGCTCGACCAGTTGAGCATCCAACTCTTGGTTTCAGCTCAGGTCATGGTCTCGGTGTTCTGCGATAGAGCCCCACATCAGGCTCCCTGCTCAGCAGGGAATCTGCTTGTCTCCCTCTCCTAAGTGAATAAACAAATCTTTAAAAAAATAATCTTAATCTATAAAGTGCTATAATATTATTTTAAAGTAGACTGTGAAAAGGTAAAGATGTGTATTATAAACCATACAACAGTCACTTAAAATGTAAAACACAAAGAAGTTTTTTTCACTTAATATGTTAAAAAAAAAAAAGAGGTAAAATGGAATTTTAAAAACACTCAGCCCAATAGGAGGTGGGAAAAGAAAAGAAAAGCAAATGGAAATGAATGAATAACACATGAGACAAATAGAAAACAAACAAGTTGGATGATTTAACCTTGACCCTCTAAATATTTACATTAAACATAAAGGGTATAAACCATGGATCAGCAAACTATGGCCCATGGGCCAAATACAGCCCATTGTGATTTTTGTTAATAATTGTATTGGAACACAGCCATGCCCATTCATTTATGTGTGGCTTATGCAGCTTTCATACTATAACAGCAGGGTTTAGCAGTTTCAACAGAGACTATATGATCCAAAAGCCTAAAATATTGCCATCTGGCCATTTCAAAAATACTTTGTTGACCATTGGTCTATATACTCCAATTTAAAGCCAGAGATTCTCAAATTGGACTTAAGAAAAGCAGTTAAATGTAATCTGCAAGAAACCCACCTTAAATATAAAAACATTGATGTTAGAAGTGGAAGACAGAAACAGTTATGCCAATAAACATTAATTGTAAGCAAGCTGGAATGGCTAAGATAATATCAGATAAGGCAGACTTCATAACAAGTATTATCACCAGAGATAAAAAAGAATATTTCCTAAGGATAAAGTTATCAATTTGTTAAAAAAATGACATATTTAAATCTGTATGCATCTAATAACAGATTCAAAATATATGAAGAAAAAACAAATAGAACTGAAATGAGAAATGGATTATCTACAATTATAATGGGAGATAACACTCCTTAATCAGTAATTGATAAACAAGATAGACAGAAATTTAGTAAATATAAAGACTTGAACAGCACTATCAACCAACTTGACATAATTGATATTAATGAATATTTTATCCCGAAACAGCAGAATACCCATTCACGTGTTGGCAGAACATTCACCAGTATTGGTTCCAATCAGCATAGTTATCAGTAGCAGATATCTGTAGCTCAAAAGGGTCTTTGGAGTTTACAGACGCCAAGTCTGTGATTTCCTTTCCTCTCTCCGGAAGTTTATAGTTTCCATTGTACAACATGGGAGGAAGCCGAAAGCCTAATTGGTGGTCTGTTGTACCCACTATCATTTCTCTAAAAGTGACTCTTTCCAATTGGGACAATCTCCCTTGAATTTTATGAGGGTTCACAGCATAAGCATATAAACCATCAACACTAATTATACACTCAGCACTGAGAGCAATAAAAGTGGTGCACAACAGTGGCCCAAATAGCCCTACCAGATGGTCACAGCACCTTCTGTAGTAAGCAGTAAACATGACAATATCTCCCTCTCTCTTCCCTTCACCTCCACCAGAGACTGACAAGTAGTCATGCTGTGGTCACTTGGCCTACTTGTCGGCCTATGTGACAAGCCACAGAAACTGCTCGGTTTAGGGGACAAATAAGCCTTACAGTTCGGCCCACTCGGCAGGAAGTTCATGGATGCTCAGGGTCCATGGTAGTCTGCCTGTCCTAACACATAGTAATAAAATAGGTAGGTTTTGATATAAAAACAGATTGACAAATAGATCAATGAAAGAAAAACAGTGAATTCAGAGAAAGACCTTGGATAGGTTAGAATTTAATATATGATAAATATGGAAATATAGCATAACAAATCAAAAGTGGAAGGATAGATTATTTTGTATGTAATATTAAGGAGGAAAACTGAATCCCTAAATACATCGTGTAAAAAAGTAGAATCCAGACAGATTAATGAAAGATAAAATGGAAAATCAATAAAAGAAAATGCAGAATATATATTTGTGATTTAGAGGTAGGGAAGAATTGTCTTTAAAATACTTGAGGAAGGGGCATCTGGGTGGCTCAGTCATTAAGCGTCTGCCTTTGGCTCAGGTCATGATCCTGGGGTCCTAGGCTTGAGCCCCACATCAGACTCCCCACTGAGTGGGGAGCCTGCTTCTCCCTCTCCCTCTGCCTGCTACTCCCCCAGCTTGTGCTCACTCTGTCTCTGTCAAATAAATAAATAAAATCTTAAAAAAATAATAAAATAAAATACTTGAGGAAAAAAAGAAAAAATACTTGAGAAGCACAAATCCTTGGGCAAAAATGTGTTGAATAAACTAACATCAAAATTAAGTATTTTTGTTTAATGAAGAATAGTATGGATAGAGTTAATAGGGAAGTGATAGAGTATAAGAAAAAAATTGCAATATAAAAACTGACTATGCAAAAATATACAAGGAACTCATTTAAGTCCGTAAGAGATAGATAACCCAAGAGAAAAAAATGGGCACACATGTGAATAGGCAATTAAAATAGAACAAACCCCCAAAGAATAAGCAAATCAAAAGATATTCAAATTTAGTAGTAATCATAGAAGAAAATGAAAACAATCATAAAATATTATCTTATCCCTGTTAGTTTGCTTACAACGTAAAACTAGGTGATGCCAATTATTAGTTATGTGAGGATATTGAGGAAATCTCAATCCTGGTGGGAGAAGAATGGTGGAACATTTTCAAGAGCTATCTGTCAGCATTTATTCTAATCAAGTCTACACACCCAGGTAGGTAGGTATGGCCCAGCAAATACACTCCTAGGTATGTAGCCGAAAGAAATTCTCCCATTGATCCACAAGTGACATACATAAAAATACCCGTCGCTATCTTGTTTATTGCAATAGGGATTCAGAGCAATCTGAGTGCCCATCACTGACAGGAGAGTAGACAGTCAATTTTGGTGGATACACATGGAGTTTTATGAAACATTTACAAAGAATGGACTAGATGTTCATGGAGTATCATCGCTGACACTTCAATGCTAAGTAAAAGAAGTAAAATGAGATCTGTGATTTACCGCGACTTCCACAAATTAAAAAACAGTCACACACAAAAAAATCATATACTCAAATAATCAAATATACTTCAAATATAATCAAATAATGCATATAGCATGTATTACAATGTTTGCCAACAGTGAATGGGGAGAATGAAAATTGAAAATGGGGACATATGAGAACAGATGATAGAGATAGATAGATGATAGATGATAGATAGATAGATAGATAGATAGATAGATAGATAGATAGATGATAGATATATAGATAGATAGATAGATAGATAGATAGATAGATAGATAGATAGATAGGAAATAAGTACAAGTAGTTCTTTCGGTCTTGAAATAGTTTGGAATGGCCTCAACTGGAGGTAGCAACATAAGGTAAAGCGTACAGGCAGGAAAGCATAAATCTATAAAAACAAAGACAAATAACCCAATTTGAATAAAACAGAGTGTTTCAAAAGGGGTTGCAGAAGAGAAGCCTGGAAAGGTAAGTTGGTAGCCTGAATTTGGACTATTTTTATTTATTTTGATCTACAAAGTAAGATATAAACTTTACTAATATTTAATATATGGATTGATCCTGGAACTCTAGCTCACAGTTGAAGACATTTGGGATCCATATAGAAGAAAAATTTTAAAAAGCACCAAATTCTCTGTCACTTCTCCTAAAATCTATCCTAAATCTCTTCTGTCTCATGTAGCTAACATCTATGGGCACTTCCTATGGCTCTGTGATGTCATTTCCTTTTGTAGCTATTAGTTCCCTGCAGTGTTGGTATTTTACTCAACCCAGGCTGTCTGATAACAGATGTGATTTCCAGCTGTGTCTATATACCAACCACAGCAGGTTCATTAATAACAATTATTAAGTACTTTATGTTATAAATCGAGCCTGTGGCAATAGAGAAAACCTCCAGTCATTTGTTTTATGGCCTCTTCTCAGAGCTAACTATAAATTCCCATTATCTCAACATTATCAGCCCTGCAAAATGAATCTAAGCATGAGTCATAAATAAAACTACCAAACAGCTCAATCATGCTGGAAAGAACAGAGCATAAATTAACACTTGACGATGTAATGTTATATATGAACTTAAATAATAGCTCAGGCCTTCTTGTCAGCTAATTATGTAAATTATTATTTTTAAGACTTACATTTGTATTTGCATGGTTGGTGCATTCAGTTAGTCATACACTTAGAGTTCAATAAATATGTAGTCCATACATTGCCCTCCCATAACCTAAGAGTTCCTGCTGATGATGTGGGAAGTACAGTGAAAGTGAAGAGAGAAATTTCAACTGAGAAAATATCTCTTAGGACTATAGAGAGCAGGGGGGAATCACATTTTCCCCAAATACTACATTTCATAGGAGAAATCATTACATTTAAGAAGATTAATAAAAAAGGAGCGACAAACTATATGCACTGTGGGTTCCTGGGTGAAAGTCCATATGGATTTTCAGTTAATCGTAAAAATATTTAGTTATCCCTCTGTGTTGGATCCAAGCTGTTGTAAATGATGAAGACAGAACAGAAAGATAAACTGAGCACATGAATTTAATTTTTAAGAGAAAAACAGCTAATAAACACATGAAAAATGTTGAAATTCACTAATAACCATGACATGCAAATTAAAATTATGAGATATTATTTTTCATGTTTTAAAAGCTATTTCCCAGTAGTGGAGAGAAAGCACTGAAATAGGAAATTCGATCCTTTACTGCAAGGCATACAAAGGGGTTCAAACCTGAAAGGCCATTTGTCATATCTACCCAGAGCTCTAAAACTGTCCTTTATACTTTTTAATTGAGGTATAATTAACATACAACATCATGCTAGCTTCGGGTATACAGCAAAATGATTTGATAGTTGTATATATTATGAAATGATCATGACAAGAAGTCTAGTTAACATCCAAAAATATGGAATCCTTCACAAATTTATGTGTCATCCTTGTGCAGGGCCCATGCTGATCTCCTTTGTATCGTTCCAATTTTAGTATATGTGCTGCCAAAATGAACACGGGTGTTCATTACTTTTGATCAGTAATTCCAATTCTGGAAAATTTATCAGTTACAGATATAGTACATGAATGTTAATGATATAGAATTAAAAAAAAGAAATAGCAAATAATAAGGTCCATTATGGAAATGGGAAAATAGCTCAAATAAAGTCTAAAAGGAAATAGTTAAATAATTCATGGCACAACCATATGATGGACTACTGTGTGCCATCCAAAATCATTTTAAGAAGATTATTTAACAGGAAAGTGTTCACAGAACACTTTTAATAGGTTATAAAATGTTATGTATAGCATAATTTCAATTATTAATCATACTATGAAGTTTTTACACACATATATACATGCACCAATAGAGAAGGCTAGAATAAATACCCTAAAATATTAAGTTATTTTTGCATGATGGAACTATGAATACTTTCTATCATCTTAATTTTCTGTATTTTCTAAAATTTCTTTCAGAGAGAGAATTAGTGTACAACAAATCTGGCTAGTAATGATTTCAATTCACAATTTTTCCAGGCCTTCCATAACCTGTATCCAGTAGGTCCCTCCAATCTTGCCTTTCACAAAGTTCAACATAAAACTGGCCAACTCCATTTTCTCACTGCCCCCAAATCACGCTCTGCCTTCCAAACCAACCTTTTTTGTTACATTTCATGTGTACACTCAAAGTGACAAAATTAGCTGAGCAACATTAAAGCTGGAATCTTAACTCAATCTTCTGCTTAGAATCACGTAGAAACAGGAATACCCCAATAGTCAAAGGTAATCACATCCCCTGAAGAAATCTTTTCCTTCCATCCTTTAAAGCATATCAAAAGGATACCCAGTTCATCACCCACAGCCAACCTGCTCAAAGTCCATTGCGCAGCCTCCATATTTCCCTCACACCCTTCTGTCATGCCCACACAAGTGTTCTCACCTTTTCTAATCTTCTTTAAGATTCAGTGGCCCTCTTTGCTATATCCTCTCTTTGTTACATCACATCTTTTGTCTCTTGACCAGTCTCCAGATTGGCAAAGGCAGAACTATGAGAGGGCGAGCCTCAGTTTCCACATCTGTAAAGAAAGTAGAATAATAAACTCTGTCTTACCAATATCATAAATATCTTAAAATTGTAAAGCATTTACATGTTGTGACTATTGTAACTTCTTTTTTTATTAATTTTATTTTATTATGTTATGTTATTCACCATACATTACATCATTAGTTTTTGATGTAGTGTTCCATGATTCATTGTTTGTGTATAACACCCAGCGCTCCATGCAGTACGTGCCCTCTTTAATACCCATCACCAGGCTGAGCCATCCCCCCACTCCCTCCCCTCTAAAACCCTCAGTTTGTTTCTCAGAGTCCATAGTCTCTCATGTTTTGTCTCCCTCTCCGACATCCCCCACTTCATTTTTCCCTTCCTACTATCTTTTTTGCCTTTAACATATAATGTATTATTTATTTCAGAGGTACAGGTCTGTGATTCATCAGTCTTACACAATTCACAGCTCTCACCATAGCACTAAATACCTTAACAGCTTCTTACTGCACTTAGAATAAAATCTTTGATCCTTACCATTGTCCTACAAGTCTCTGCATGGCCCCTTCCTATCTCTCCAGCCAATACCTCAGTGGCTTATGCTTATACCGACTTTATTTCTTTATTATTTCAGCTCTTTCCCACATTTGTAGAGAGCCATTCCATTTGCTCTATTCCACCTGAATAATTTCCAAAGGGGTTCAACTATGTTGAAGCATGTATGTCAAACCGATGTTAGGATTTGACAGGAGTGTATGTGGAGCTGAGGAGTTTCTTAAGATACTCCTAATAGGATAGGAATCATCCAGCTACTGAGATGAGCTCAATCTATTAGCACTGTTCATTGAAATACAAAAATGATTCTGAGAATGCCATGGGTCTATTACTAGCATTTGTTTCATTCTAATCCTACCAACTGGGAGATTTGTGATTTAAAGATTGTTGTGTAAAATCAGTAATTGCTTTTTCTCTTCTGAGAAACTGGTCCACTATATAAAGAAAATAAGTTAGATCCCTACTGTTAGTCACTTGTTCAATATCTATTTCCCTCTTCTTTGCTGATTAAACTTTGATTTTATTTTGGGTGTCACTTTGTCAGGTTAAATTCTTGCTTCTGCTTTCTCCCTAAAAGTTTACAGTGTCCATTGGCAGGCGTATTTATGGTTAATGACACATATTCAAGACATTCCTGGGAAAGATTATGCTTTCTGGGAAAAAAGGATGTATGTACCTGATAAGGCCTTTTCCCTTTCCCATACATTCCTTCCTTGAATGTGGACATAAGGTCTAAACCTCTAACAGCCATCTGGTAACCATGAAATGATAAACATGAAACAAAGGTCAAAAGGTTCACAGAGAAGCTGTCCTGACACCATTAAGCTACTAAACCTACTCTTTCAGATATTTATTTCCAATTCTACATGACCCTTCCCCAATTATTTATGAGACAATCAAATATGTTTGTGAGGTCTAGATAGCTCCTGTGTTTTGGTGTTCAAGGGTCTACTGCTGGTTACAGGACCTCATGGCCCAGTGAAGCCAGAAAGCCCTTGAAGATCCAAAACCATGTGGTGGTTTGTAGTGGGGCAAAGGAGAATATCTATTTCCTTATTATGTTTCATGTTAAGTATAAAATAGTGATTGAGACATTTTTCTGAAATCCTTGTTTTCAAATAAACAGCAATTACAGGGAAGACAGTGTCCAGCTGAGAACAAACTTACTGAATTCTGGAAGCTGAGATTTTAACAGAAGCACATAAGTGAAGGAAGTTTTAGTTTACTCCTCTCAGTCCATGATAGATCAACTGATTGAATATAATCAATAACGATATCAACATCCTAAATAACAAAGAATAAGGTATCTCTAGGTGATATTTATTAAACTTTTTATTCTGAAAAGACATGCTTTATTTTTAAAGTGTCCATGGAACAGTCATACAGATTGGTTCTGAGTCCTAGGTTGTAAGAGGGCTTTAAATAAAAATTAACTGTACAGTTTCACTAAAACTTCTATAGCTACTCTATCCAAAATGGCAGCCACCAGACAGAGGCAGTTATTTAAATTGAAACGAGTTAAAATTAAATTTAAATTTGAATTCCTCAGTCATACTAGCCATATATAGCTATTGGACAGCACAAATATAGAACCATTTCATCACTGCAGAAAGTTCCCTTGAACAGTGTTGCTTTAGGTATGGAGACACAGCTGTATGGCTGGGACATCCCTCAGTATGTAACATATATAACTGATTTGATTTCCACTAGAAAGTAAGCTCCATGAAAGAAGATATTTTTATCAAAGTTATATACTGCTGTATCTCTAATGTCAGGACAGTTGCTTATGTATACCCAGTGATCAACAAATAATTGCTTGGTGAATTCAGAGTTCTCAATTAAGTTAGGTATAATATGCAAAATGTTTTATTCTCAAAATTTCTTGTACTTTTCTTGGCCTTGAACACTCAATCTGCCTAGAGCACATGTCTCATTTTCTTTCCATTCTATTCCTGTTTAAATTTTAGTCCAGTGTAATGACTTCTATATTCTCATTAAAATGGAAAAGCTCAGTCTTTTCCCTCTGGTAGAGTTCTTCCCTATTGTGTTTCTCTCCTTTGTGTCTCCTTTCCTATTCACATGCAACAGTTCACTTCTGACACTTCTGGTCACCAAATATGTGGAGGTTTGTCCCCCACAACTAGCAATTCTTTGCAACACCAGCAATTCAAGTCAATTTTGACACTAGCTACCTGGAAACACTATCAGATCCCACAGGTTAAGAGCTCAGTCCCACAACACTGTCCCCACCCCCCACATACACACTTCAGATGTCAGCCACACATCCAGATTATCAACCATACTTCTGACCAACTGGCTATAGATTGGAGGATCCAAACACTCCTCCTTGAGTTCGATTAATTTGCTAGAGTGACTCACAGAACTCAGGGAAATGCTTACTTACATTTTATCAGTTCTTTAAAAGATACAATCCAAGATACAGATAAACAGCGAGATGAAAAGAAAGATGAAAGACCCAGGAGGGTCCCAAGTATGGGGAGCTTCTGTCCCTGTGGAGGTGGGTTCTGTCGCCCTCCCAGTGCATGGATATGATCACCAACCTGGAAGCTCTCCAAACACCATACTTTTGAGATTCTAAAGAGGCTTCATCACTCAGGCATGATCAATTATTAACTCCATTTCTAGTCTCTCTACCTCTCTGGAGTGGGAGTGGGGCAGAGCTGAAAATTCCAAGCTTCTAATCATGGCTTGGTCTTTCTGGTGACCAGCCCCCATCCAGGTGACATCCAGCACCCACTCAGAGTCACCTCATTAGAACACAAGATGCTCCTAGTGCTCTTATCACTCAGGAATTTACAAGGTTTTTAGGAGCCTTGTGTCAGGAATAGGGTCAAAGACAAATTTTGGAACAAGCAATGTTCCTAGTATCCTTATCACTTAAGAAATTATTGGTGGCTCAGTTGGTTGGGCGACTGCCTTCGGCTCAGGTCATGATCCTGGAGTCCCTGGGTCGAGTCCCGCATCGGGCTTCCTGCTCGGCGGGGGGTCTGCTTCTCCTTCTGATCCTCCCCCACCTCATGTGCTTTCTCTCTCTCTCATTCTTTCTCTCTCAAATAAATAAAATCTTTAAAAAAAAAGAAATTATGAGGATTTCAGGAGCTTTGTGCCAGGAATGGGGGACAGGAATCAATACATGTATTTTCTATTATCCCATACTCATTCATTTACTAAAATCTCAGTCTCATTCAGAAAAATATTCTGTCAAATTCAAATATTATCTTTATAGTTGCCATGGAGTTTTTCTCCAGTCTCGAGGTAGGACACTCTCTCTTGCCCTCCTCCCCCCTCCCTCCCCCTCTCCCTCCTTTCCTCCTTCTGTCTCTCCCTTCCTCCCTCCCTCTCTCTCCTCCTCTCTCTCTCCCTCCCTCTCTCTCTCTCTCTCTTTCTCTTTCTCCCTCCCTACCCATTACTGTTGGTTCTCCAGTCCTCACCTTCCCATCAGTAGGCAAACTTAGGGTGCTTCACTCTCATCTGTCTTGCTCAGGAGAAGAGGTAGCAGCAGGGGGAGAGAGAGGAGATTTTGACTATGTAACTGTCAGTCCACTCAGTAGGCAGGACTCCTCCAGTCTTGGTCTGCTTCTCCTACTACCTTTATTATCAACGTGATCTTATTGTATGAGGTTGTACTGTTTTCCTGGGGCCTCACCTAGGCCCCTTCCATCCTGGAGGAGATTCTTCCTCCTCCTCCTCAGCTCTGCCAGAGAAACAATCACTGATGTCACTCTGGCTTTTCTTAATAACTGTTTATTTCTGTTTCATATTTCCAATATCTTTATTTCTTTGAAAATACTTTTTATACTTATCATAAATTCTTGTTTGTTCTACTCCACCAATTATTCCTCTTAGAATAGGTACCATATTGTGCATTTCCTTTTTTAATCCTTATGTAACTCAGATGCTTGATTATTTTTGTGAACTCATATTCCTTTGACAGTGTAAGCTTCTTTGGATGCTCAGAACAAGATAGTGGACTTGGATATATAATTTGATATTGTTGACATATATATGATATGTAAAACCATGGAAATGGATGAGATCACCTAGGGAGAAAGTCTATAGAGTGAGACAAGATAAGGATTATGCTAGAGCTTACAAGAATTCTAATATTTAAAGGTTAGGGAAAGGAGAGGAATCAGCAAAGACTACTGAGAGCCAGCGGGGTAAAAAGGAACACAGAGAAGGTATAGTATTATAGACCCAAGAATGTTTCAGTAAGGAGGGCATGGATATTTGTGTCAAATTCTTGTCAAATCTTTTTCAAGCAAGACAAAAAATGAAAAGCCTGACTTTGCAAACAAAAAGCAATGGTTTTACTCAATCCTTTGGATCTCATGAAGTCTGTGGAGACATTCTTGTTACTATTAGCTGGCACAGATATGGACATGAAACAGCAAGAGTTTATGCTTTCCACCTTGCCACCACAAAATAAATTCACTTATTCCATAGCCACCTCAGTTATCACCCTACTTCAGGAGGGACCGCCAGGCAGTCTACAAAGATTCAAATACCTTCCATGGCCTTCTACTCACAAAGGAAAGTAGGAAACTTTGTGCAGAACTCAGGAAAGGTTTCATTGCCTTATTGGCAGTCTAGCCCTCAGAAACAGGGAAACAGCCTCCTCCCAGGAAATGAGTTATGTCCCCAGCCACCATCTTACTGTCGGTCAGGCAGAATGTGGGAACCAGACAGAACAAACAAAGCAATCCAGGGCTGTGTCCTGCCAGGTTTTTAGGGTACTCTCCATATTCAATTTTTGATTTAAGTTATAGATAGACAGGTGATGGACGGATGGATGGATTGATGGATAGATAGAGAGAGAGAGAGAGAGAGAGAGATGATAGATAGATATAGATAGATATCTGTCTATATTTAAGAAAAGACCATGATATTACTCAGCCATCAGAAAGAATGAATACCTACCTTTTGCACTGACATGGATAGAACCGGAGGGGATTAGGCTGAGTGAAATAAGTCAAGCAGAGAAAGACAATTATCATATAGTCTCACTCATATGTAGAACATAAGGAATAGCTTGGAGGACCACAGGGGAGGGAGGGAAAACTGAATGGGAAGAAATCAGAGAGGGAGACAAACCACGAGAGCTCTGGACTCCAGGAAACAAACTGAGGGTTACAGAGGGGAAGGGGGTGGGGGATGGGGTAACTGGGTGATGGGTATTAAGGAGGGCATGTGTTGTGATGAGCACTGGGTGTTATATGCAACTAATGAATCATTGAACACTACATCAGAAACGAATGATACACTACATCAGAAACGAATGATGTACTATATATTGGCTAACTGAACATAATAATTAAAAATTAAAAATTAAAAAAAGAAAAGACCATATACATACAAATATATTTTATGCCAGTTTTTAATGCATAGGAGACAAATAAATGCATTAACTTGCAGAATGATACTAGTTGGGTTTTGTACAGACCTCAGTGGAAAATGTTCCCACCATCTCAAACTACAAGGGGAACTATTTAAAAGTATGTATATCATTTGAACTACCTATCTTTGTGTTTCAGGGATTTGTTGATAGAAGAGTGAATAGGTTCCTGGGGCAAAAACGTAAATACTATGCATAAATGCTGATGTATAGTAATTAAAATACCCTTATTGTGCTAATTGAATTTTGTTAAGTATTGTTCAATTTTAAAATAGAAAATGACTTATAATAACAAAATACAACTTTTGGTTTTTTTTCTTTTCCATTGGGGTCCTTTTCTTACCTTTTATTTGTTATTGTTTTACATTTTTACTGAAATGAAACAATCATACAGGGAAGATCATAATTTTACGCTTGATAAAATGTCATAAAAAGAACACATTCATGTAACCATCCTTAGAACAAAAATAGAACGTTAGCAACATTTCAGAAGCCCTTCATCCCATTCTTAATCACTTGTCCCTTTCTCCTCCCCAAAGATAAATACTATTTCTGACTTCTAACCCAACACCATAAATTCATAGTGCCTATTTTTAAACTTTATATAAATGAAATAATACAGAATGGAACATTTTGAGACTGAATTCTTTTGCTAACATTGTATTTATAAGATTTCTATGTTTTGTTATCTATAATAATAGTTTATTCATTTTCAGAGATATTTAGAATTTTAGTACATGAATATACCAAATTTATCTATTTCACACTTCATGGACATTTTGGCTTTGTCTATTTTTTTATTTTTATAAGGGCAATTTTGATCATTCTTTAGATGTATCATAATACCTAAGAAATTTGTGGTTATAAGATGTACATATATTTAACTTGAGTGGATAATGACAAATAATTTTTCAAAGTATTTGTATAGGCTACCCAAAGCCATCTATAGATTCAGTGTAATCTGTACCAAAATTGCAATGGCATTTTTCACAGAAATAGAAAAAAAAATCCTAAAATTCATGTGAAACCACAGAAGACTCTTAATAGCCAAAACAATCTTAAGGAAAACAAAAAACAAAGCTGGAGGCATCACACTTCCTAATTTCTAACTTTATTACACAGCTATAATAAAAATGTGGTACTGGCATAAAAACATACACATAGACCAATGGAACAGAATCAAGAGCTCAGAAATAAATCCACACATATACAATCAATTAAGCTTAGACAAGAGAGCCAAGAATACTCAATGGGGAAAGGATAGTCTCTTTCAGAAATGGTGCTGAGAAAACTGGATATTCGTATGCAAAAGAATGATATTGGACCTCTCTTTTACACCACTCACAAAAATTACCTTGAAATGGATTAAAGACTTAAATATAAGGCCTGAAACCATATAACTCTTAGAAGAAAACAGGAAAAATCTCCTTGGGATTGGAATTCACAAGTTTTTGGATATGATACCAAAAGCACAAGCAAGCAACAAAAGCAAAAATAAACAAGTGGGACAACATCAAACTAAAAAGCTTCTGCACAACAAAAGAAACAATCAATAAAATAAAGAGGCAACCTACAGAATGGGAGAAAAATATTTGCAAACTATATATCTGATCAGGGTTAATATTCAAAATATGTAAGAAACTCATAAGACTCGATAGCAAAAAAAAGAAAAAAATCTGGTTTTAAAATGGGCAGAGGACCTGAATAGAATTTTTTTTTCCAAAGAAGACATACAAATGGCCCACACATACATGAAAAGATTCTCAACATCACTAATCATCAGGGAAATGCAAAACCACAGTAAGATATCACCTCACCTATTAGAATGGCTATTATCCAAAAACAAAATAATACATGCTGTTGAGGGTGTGGAGAAAAGGAAACACTTGTGCATTGCTGGTGGGAATGTAAATTGGTGCAGCCACTATGGAAAACACCACGCAAGTTCCTCAGAAAAGTAAAGGAGTTACCATATGATCCAGCAATAGTTCTTCTGTGTATATATCTAGTTCTTTTTCTTTTTAAAGATTTTTTATTTATTTGACAGAGTGAGAGAGACAGTGAGAGAGGGAACACAAGCAGGGGGAGTGGGAGAGGGAGAAGCAGATTCCACGCTGAGCAGGGAGCCCGATGCGGGACTCGATTCCAGAAGCCTGGGATCACGACCGGAGCCAAAGGCAGACGCTTAACAACTGAGCCACCCAGGTGCCCCCTGTGTATATATCTAAAGAAAATAAAATCACTATCTCAAACAGATATCTGTACCCCCGTGTTTATCACATTCACAACAGCTATGACATGAGAACAGCCTAAGTGTCCACTAATGGGTGAATGGATAAAGAAAATATGATATATATACATACATATAAAATCATACACACATCATTATGATTTTTATTTGCATTTCTCTGATAACTAATGCGTTGAAGCTTCTTTTCATATGTTTTAGTGACCACTTGTTAAGTACCTGGTGAAGACCATTGCCCATTTTTCGACTGGACATCTGGCTCCTTCTTATTGATGTCTAAGTGTTTTATAGAGACAGAGATATAGATTCTAGATATGAGTTCTTGGTCGGTTACTGTATATTTCACATATCTTCTACTCAATGGCTTACCTTTTCACTCTCTTGTTGGTGTATTTTGATGGCCAGAAGTCCCTAATTTTACTGTAGTCCAACTTACCAAATATTTCCTCTAAAATAAATGGTTTTTGTGCCCTTTAAAAAAGATTTTGCCTATCCCAAGGATAAGGATAATTCTATGTTATCCTCTCAAAGCCTATTACATTACCTTTTACATTTATATCTAAAATTCACCTAGAATCAATTTTTGTATGTGGTGTGAGATAGACTTTCATTTTAGTGTTTTCTTGGGGGAGGGGCATGGGGAGGGAATAAAAATATTCCCACTCTTACAAGAGTTTGAAAATCATGTGGCTATAATATATATCATCATTTAATGGGTGCAAAAATGAAATCCAAAAAGATGAAGTGATTTTTCTAGAATCATATATCTATGACTAGACCCTGGTAGCTATTGACCCAGCTTCTAATTTTAAATCTCTTCTCCCTCCTCTTTTCTCTTTTTTGTCTTCTTCAAGGGCTGGTGTCCTAATATTCTTTCTACTACTTCTCCACTTAAAAATATTCTGTAAGATATCAATGGTCACAGCTTAGTGTTATCTTTCCCATTAAATATCTATATTTCATACAATCATTAAGTAAAAACTGGTGATATTCTAAGGTAGACTTTTAAGAGGCCATTGTTATATGTGGAAGAATTAGGCAGGAGTGACAAGATGTTGAAAGGCCTTTCCTTGTTGATAAAGGTTCAAAGTTTAGGGTAAAGGTAATAGAGGCCCGCACATTCTAGAGGGGTGTTATACACAAACAGTAGGACTTGCTAAAAAGTGGCCATACTGGCCCTATGACCATCTCCCTCAAAAGCCTATAGAGCATAAAGCTAGATATTCATTGAAGGAGGGGATTCTTCGAAGAGAATTCATAGAAGTAGAGAAATTTATGTCATTTTTCCTCTTTCCTTACAGCTAATAATTATTGATCTAGTAATTAGTGAGCACTCACTATGTATTAGAAACTACACTAAGTTACATAAAAATTTATTTCATTTAATTATCACAATATTCCTGTGAGGTGAACACCTGTGCCTGCCTGACCCTGAGAGTGAGTACCTCTGTAAATTTTGTGTCATAGGTGGGTGCCTTTCTTACTTCACCCTGGCCCTGACCTTGGCTAGAGAAACATGAATACTATGAACAAAAACAAAATCCCAACTTCCACATTTTCTCAGATTCTACATACAATTTAGGTTCTACCAACTGGATCACTTGAATGATACTTAGAAGATGGAAGTGAGCAGAAGTCATCTTTCTGTTGCTGTTCGTGCTGACAGTTGAAGGCTTGAACATATGAGAATCAAGATGCAGTAATGGCAGCCAAACGTGGCATTCATGGGTGTCAAGAGGTATTTGTGACAAAGGCAGTAGCTTTCTGATCCCTGGATTGCAGCTCTAGTATTGTGTCCTTGAGCTCAATGATTTCAACCCTTGACTCTATTGCTGCAGCAATTCCAATTATTTTGAAGCACCCAATTTTCCATATTAAGTAGTCTCTTTCTGCTTAGGATACCCAGAGCAGTTTCTGTTTTATGCATTGAACTCTGACAGCAACAATGGATTTAAAAATGGCACTGGTACTTGATTTTTTTGCTTTGTCCTAATAGACACATCAAATCCCGTATCTAGGTAGAGTCAAGCCTTTCCCATCTGGAACTCACTCTGTTACCATGAGCCAAGATAGCTATGGAGTGAGGGGCCAGGTGCTACCCACACCCAGGCAGCAAGAGCTGGCTTGTGCTTAGCTTTTCATTAAAAGCAGGGGTGGGAGGGATGGGCGGGGCTGGGTGATAGACACTGGTGAGGGTATGTGCTGTGCTGAGTGCTGTGAATTGTGTAAGACTGTTGAATCACAGACCTGTACCTCTGAAACAAATAATACATTATATGTTAAAAAGAAGAAGAAGAAGGTAGGAAGGGAAAAATGAAGTGGGGGAAATCTCAGGGGGAGAGGAACCATGAGAGACTATGGACTCTGAGAAACAAACGGAGGGTTCTAGAGGGGAGGGGGTGGGGGGATGGGTTAGCTTGATGATGGGTATTAAAGAGGGCACGTACTGAATGGAGCCCTGGGTGTTATACGCAAACAATGAATCATGGAACACTACATCAAAAACTAATGATGTAATGTATGGTGATTAACATAACATAATAAAATTAAATTTAAAAAAAAAAGCAGCTCTGGGGAAAGATGCCATCCTCTTGCTCTAAGATCACCCTGGAAACTATTCATTTTGCAATCATCACCAGTGTTACACATGCTTTCCCAAAGTACTTCCCAAACTACTGATCTTCAGGTTTATTTCTTGGTCATATCCCTGATCCTCCCAGGGTCAGCTCTCAATGCTTCCTGCTGAGCATCCTACTCTGTACTTGACCCTGACTGTCCCACATAACTCTACTTCCTGAGCATTCATTCATTGCTTCTATAACACCCAACTTTGCATTTTCTAGCCTTTATCCTGCCAACCTTCATGTTGAGGCAGAATACTTCCTATTGCTATTTTTGATCTGAAAAGAAAAATCACTAGAAATGTGTAATAAGTAACAAAGCAGTGATGTTTTTGGCAGGACTTTGGCCTTCTCTCAGCAGGATAATTTTTGCCCTGCAAGGCAGTTTAATCATAACCTTAATGATGTCTACTCACTGCTTAATATGGTGCTGCTCTTGTCTCCAGAGTGAGGCACATTGTGGGCACGTAGGCACCCTAGGGCTTCTACATGTTTGAGTTGTCAAGCTCAGCTCTTGGAAAGCTGTTAATTTCCTGAGGTAATCTGAGTGTGATTAAGCTAAACTGCCACCAGGTGGACATTGGAGCCTTAGTTAAACCATTTTAATCTCAGTAGCTAGACTCCCTATAGGCATGATAAAATGAAGAGAGAATGTAGTTTGATTTCCACTTAATTTTGTTTAAAAAAATAAACAAAAAGAAAAAAGAGTAGTTTAGCATACTACTTAACCAGAATTAAAATATAGTATAAAGACATCTTATTTATGTGTTTAACCAATATTTATTGAGTATCTACTATATGACAAATATCCCTCTAGAATCAGGAATGGTGCAAAGAATATGAAAAACCAAGTACTTGACTTCATAGAGCTTACATCCTGGGGGGGAAAGGACTATAAAACAAGCAACAAATACAAATACATATTTATCCTATATCACATTATATTATGAAATATAGTGATATATTATGATATAATGATATGTATTATGATATAACGATATAATATATATAGTATATCCCCAAGCACACCCACTCATAAAGACAGTTTAAATCACAATAATAATCACCTAGATATTACTGACCCTCCCCCCCACTCCACCAATCTAGCCATGAAGGGCTACATTCTTCTATAGCATATCTTCTGTTCCCAACCCCAAAGTAACTCTGGAATTTTTTAGGACATATCTTAGATATGGTTATAAATAAGTCTAATCAGTAATTTCAGTCAGTTACCCATGTGGTTCACACCAGCCACAGTTAATGTTTATTCAGAGAACCTATCACCCACCAGGTACTATTGCCTCTGCCACACACATCTGCTTTCATCTTCTCCTATTTATGGTCAAACAAACATTTATTAAACACTTACTTTGATCCGGCAGGTAATAAGACAGTATGTCTTTATCCTCATAGAGCTTATAAATTTGCAGTGAAGAAAGACAAGGAAAAGAAATATAATTGTGAATGAGTGTGGCTAACAGAGAAGTATGAAGTACTATGGAATCACTTAGAAAAACAAGTTTAAAAAAGTGCTCATAGGACAGGCTTTTGAACAAGCCATGTGTAGACTGATACTTAGAGGACTAATGGGAGTTAACTAGGTGAACAATATATGAAATAATGTTCTCCATAGAGGAAACATCATGCTCTGTAATCCTGAGACTTGAAGGCACATTCCAGGTAGAATTGTCTCCTACCCTGCACTTCTACCAATGTCCCAGGGCACTCAAAACACAGACATTGGGCCAAGAAGAGGTAACAGGGAATAGAAATACCTCCCACCTAAAACAACAAAAGTCAAGACAAATATATATAGTAATGGTCCTGAAGATACTAGACATTAGGCATCAAGAGACAATGATTGCTGAGTAATGAGAAATCAACAGTTAGCCCTATTATTGTCCCAGGCTACTTCCTGAAGAGAGTTTCAGGAGCGGAATCCCAGCACAACCTATCACCCTCCTTGAACTAAGGAGATGGAGAGCTGGGAGCCCAGAGAGGTAAAGGCATTTAGAATTCAGCATGACAGCGTACCAGTAAGGAAAGAGTTGCACAGAAAGAGAACCTCAAAGATCTGCAAATAATTTCTCTATTCAATTGAATATGGTCACTACATACATATGAGGAAGCTATGTAAGATCAGAAAATAAGCAACCAAAATGATTATAAAGAACAGAACATGATACTCCCATTAAGCTGGGGAAAATGCTTGTTCTTGCCAGCAATAAGGGCAAATTTCATAATTAACAGTGCATTGAGTAGAGTAGTCAGAATGGTTTTTCCTAAATGGTAGTAAAAGAAATCAGCCTTGGATTGTGTTTTTGGTCCTGCTTAACAGAGATTAAAAGGATCTGAGAAGGCCAAATTGCTTCCAAGTATCTTAAAAATATCCCAGAACAAAACAAAAGCATGAAACAAGGTAAAAATCACAACATCTGGAATCTAGTAAAAAATTACTAGGCATGCAAAGAAGGAGAAAAATACAATCCTAATGAGAAAATTAATAAATCAAAACTGACCCAGAAATAAAAAAGATAATTGGATTAGTAGTCAAGAACATTAAAACCATTGTTTTAACTCTGTTCCATATGAGAAACTAGATTTAAAAAATTAACATGTGATATAGAGACATAAAACATATTTTTAAAAGGTGCAAATTGAACTTTTAGAGATAAAAAACACAATGTTTGAGATTGAAAAGTCACAAGATGGAACAGATAGCAAATTAGACATTGCATAAAGTATTAATGAACTTGAATATACTGCAATAAAACTATCCCAAATGAAAACAGAGAAAGAAAAGGCTGGGGGAAAAGAACGTCACTGGACTTTGGGAAATTTTCAAGTAGTCCATTATGTAAATGTGGGGTTACCAAGGTAATAAGAGATGGAAGGGAAAGGAAAAAACTTTGAAAAAAATAGTGACTAAAAATTTTTCAAATTTTATGAAAACTATAATCTCACTGATCCAAGAATCTCAACAAATCTTCCATAGTTAAGAGTCTATTTCTTGGTCTGCCTCTCTCTCTCTCACTCTCTCTCTTTCCCCCCACCTTCACTCATTTGTTTTGTTTCTTAAATTCCACATATGAGTGAAATCATATGGTATTTGTCTTTCTCTGACTGACTTATTTCACTTAGCATAATACACTCCAGGATCACACATGTCATTGCAAAAGGCAAGATTTTATGGCTGGATAATATTCCATTGTATATATATATATACCAGATCTTCTTTATCCATTCATCAGTTGTTGGACACTTGAGCCTTTTCCATAATTTGGCTATTGTAGATAATGCTACTGTAAACATCGGGGTGCATATAAACCTTTGAATTAGTATTTTTGTATTCTTTGGCTCTTAATGTAAAGAACAAACTGATGGTTACCAGAGTGGAAGTGGGTGGGGGAATGGGCTACATAGGTAATGGGGATTAAGGAGTATCCTTGTGACGAGCACTGGATGTTATATGGAAGTGCTGAATAACTATATTGTACACCTGAAACTAATATTACACTGTATGTTAACTAACTGGAATTTAAATTAAAACTTTAAAAGAATAAAAATAGAACTACCCTATGATCCAGCAATTGCACTACTGGGTATTTACCCAAAGAATATGAAAGTATTCATTCAAAGGAATTAATGCACCTTTATGTTTATTGCAGCATTATTTACAATAGCCAAATTATGGAAGCTGTCCAGTGTCCATTGATCAAAAAAAAAGAATCTCAACAAATCCAAGCACAAGAAATGTGAGAAAAAAACTACTCCATGCCAAATTTCTTAAAACCAATGATAAATAGAGAATCTAGTAGTCATGGAAATAATACATCTTATATACAGAAGAACATACGTGATAAGAATGGCAACAGATTATTCATTAAAAACAACTGAAGCCAGAAGTACTTTAGAGTACTGAAAGAGAAAAACTACATTTTTTTACCCAGTGAAATATGTTTTAGGGAGGAATGTGAAATAAAAACTATTTCAGACATTTTAAAAAGCTGAAAGAATTAATTACCAAAAGACCTGTTCTGTAAGAAAAGTTGAAGAAGTTGTTTCAAACAAAAAAGTAAAAAAAAAAAAAATCAAGATAATAATTTCAATCTATACAAAAAACATCAAAAATGTAAACTCTGTAATTTATGTTAAGATAATTTTTCCATTATTTTAATATCTTTAGGGGCACTGGGTGGCTCAGTCAGTTAAAAGGCTGCCTTTGGTTCAGGTCATGATCGCAGGGTCCTGGGATCAAGCCCTAATTCTGGCTCCCTATACATCAAGGAGTCTGCTTCTCCCTCTCCTTCTGCCCCTCCCACCCCTGCTCTTGCTTTCTCTCTCTTTCTCAAATAAATAAATAAAATCTTTAAAAATAAATAAATAAATAAATCTTTAAGAGATAGTTTATTTTTAAAATAAAAATAATATATTGCGGGTTTTATAACACATATAAAAGTAAGTAGAAGTATGTAAAAAATAGTCAAGAGGAGAGAAATGGAAATATAGTGTTGTAAGATTCTTATATTATGCATATAACAATATGTTATACCTGGAAAGTAGACTTTGACAAGTTAAAGGTCCACGAAAATAAAATAACACAAAAACGATATATAGCTAATAAGTATTAAAAATGTATTATATCATAACACATACATATATTACAATAAGTCAAAATGTGTGAGATGCAGCTAATATAGTAGTACAAGGGAAATCTGTAGCACTAAATATCCATCTCAGAAAAAAGTTCCTAAGTCAGTGACTTCAGCTTCCACATTAAGAAAAAGAAGAGCAAAGATACCCAATAAAGATTAGAATGAAAATCAGTGAAGTGGAATACAAAAATGTAGTAGAGAAAATCAATGAAATCAAAAGCTTATTTATTGAAAAGATCAGTCAGATTCCATGTCTATTAAAATTATTATAAGGCAATATTATGAATGATTTTATGTAAATAAATTCAACAACCTAGACAAAACAAATTCATTTTAAGACACAAATGACCAAAGCTCGCTCAAGAAAAAATTAGATAACCAGAATAGCCCTATATCTATTAAGGGATTCAATGTATAGTTGTAAACCTTCCCACAAACCTTCCCACTGCAAGCCCAGGTGACTTTACCGGAAAATTCTATCAAACATTTAAGGAAGAAATAATATGAATCGTACATGAACTCTTCCAGAAAATTGGAGAGGAAAGGACACTTCCTACCTCATTCTGAGTCACATTGTTCTGATACTAAACAAAGGCATTAGAAGAAAATAAACCTAGCAATCAATGTTCTTCATGAATTCTTATTTTCAAGTTTTTATTCAAATTCCAGTTAGTTAACATATGGTTGTAACATTAGTTTCAGGTGTGCAATACCGTGATTCCCATGCAACACCCAGGGCTCATCACCCTCATGAATTCTTAAGAAAATTTTAATAGGCTTTTAATATTTCAGCCAATTGAATCCAATATTCTATAAAAAGAATAATAAATCATGACCCCATGTGAAGTTTATCTAAAGAATGCAAGTTGGTTTAACATTTGAATATCAATTAATTTAATTCATTATATTAACTAGACTTAAAAAAAGTTATCCTAATAGAGATTAAAAAAAAAAACCTTAAATACAACATTCATTTCAGGTAAAAACTTTCAACATCCTAGGGATAGTCAGGAACTTCCTCAACCTGATAAAGAGCATCCACATGAAACTAAAGCCAATATCAAGTTTAATGGTGAAAGACTGAATGGTTTTGTGTTTTTCTTTTCCCTAAGATCAGGAACAAGACAAGGATGTTCACTGTTACCACTTATATTCAACATTGACTGGAAGTTCCAGAAAATACGATGAAGCAAGAGAAAGAAAAAAAATCACCCAGGTTCAAAATGGAAGAAGTAAAATTGTCTTTTTATATGTCTTTATATTATTGTCTATGTAGATAGAACCTACGATAAAGCTACTGGAACTAGCAAAAGCAAAAATTGAATTTATCAATGTGGTGAGATGCAAGGTTAATATACAAAAATCAGTTGTATATATACTATATGCTAGCAAAAGAAATCAGAAGTTGAAATTATAAAAGATTCCATTTATAATAGCATTAAAAATAAGAAATACTTATGGATAAATATGACAGAAGATGTGCAAGACCCAAACACTGAAAACTACAAAACATTGCTGGGAGACATTAAAGAAAACCTAAACAAATGGACAGATATGCTACGATCATGAATTGGAAGACTAAATGTTGTTAAGATGTCAGTTCTCTCCAAATCGATATTTAATGCAGTCTCAGTCAAAGTCACATTAGTTTGAAGATATTGACAGGCTGATTCTAAAATTCGTATGAAAAGGCAAAGGTCCTTGAATAGCAAAAACAACTCTGAACAGTAAGCAAGAGAGTATAGTGCTGGCATCAAGAAATACAAACAGACCAATGGAACAGAATTGAGTGTCCAGAAATCAATCCATACATATCTTGCCAATCAATTCTCTACAAAGGTGGAAAGGCAAATTAGTAGAAAAACGATTGTCTTTTCAACAGATTTGCTGAAACAATTGGATAGCCATATGGGGAGCGGGAGGTTAATATAAACTTTAATCCATATCCCATACCACATAAAAAATTAAAAAACAATGGATTATGCACCTAAATATAAAACTAAAATTATAAAACTTCTAGAAGAAAATCTTTGTGACCCTGGTTTGGACAAAATTTCTTAGATATAACACCAAAGACTATACCAAAAACAAAAACAAAAAATAAATTGGACACTTCATCAAAATTAAGAACTTTTGCTCTCTCTAAAAGATTCTTTTAAGAGAATGAAAGACTGGGAGAAAATATTTGCAAATCACATTTCTGATAAAGAATGTGTGTTCAAAGTACATAAAAATTCATAAAATTCAACAACAAATAAGGTAAAAATAAACAAACACCCCAATTAAAAATGAACAAAAGATTTAAAAATACTTCACTAAAGATAATAAGTGGATAGCAAATAAATACAGGAAAGGATGTTCACAGGATTAGGGAAATGCAAATTTTAACCATGAAATAGCACCACATAGATATTAGAATGTCTAAAATTAAAATGGCTGACCATACCAAGAGTTAATAAAGATACAAAGAAAACGGAACACTCATATAGTGCTGATGAGAATATTAAAAAGGCACAACCATTTGAGAAAACAATTTGGCAATTTCTTAAAAACGTCATATAACCGACATTCCACTTCTAGTTATATATCCAAAAGATACAAAAGCTTGTGTTCATCCAAAGATTTATATGCAGATGTTTGTATCAGCTTCATTTGTGATAACCCAAATCAACAAACAACCCATGTACCCATCAACAAGTGAATGGATAAACAAATTATAGTATATCCATACAGTAGAATATTATTCAGAAATAGAAAAAAAAGTACTTTAGATACATAATACATTCAACAATGTAGATGAACTCAGAATACTTATGCTGAATGCAAAGTCCAGAAAAGAAGAATAAATACTCTATTATTCTATTTCCAGAAATTTCTAGAAAATGCAAACTCATCTATAATTACAGGGAATAGATTAGTGGTTGCCTGAGGATAGGATGTTTAGGAAATTTATGAGGGAGGGATTAAAATGGAGCATAAGGTAAGTCTTGGAGTGATGGATATGTTTATTTTCTTTATGGTAGTGATACTTTAATGGGTATATACACACATACATATACATCATATATAATATATATAATTTTTTCAAATTGAAATGTACAGCTTATTATATGTCAGTTACATCCTAATGAAACCATTAAAAAAATACTGCAAAATGGTCCAAGGCTACGTGGCAAGAGAGCCTCTACTCCATTTTATTTATCTATTATCTAAAGATTTTATTTATTTGAGAGAGAGAGAGTGCATGTGCACATGTGAGGTGGGGAAGGGAGGGGCAGAGGGAGGAGAGGGAGAGGGAGTAGCATGTGGGACTCCATTCCAGGACCCTGGGATCGACCTGAGTCAAAGGCGGCCACTTAACTGACTGAGCCACCCAGGCGCCTCTCTACTCCCATTTTAGAGTAGATTTGGTCATAGTGATACCAAAGCCATGCCACTAGTGCTTCCAAGTCATAAAGAATTTTAAGTGAAATAGCTTTCTGTTTTTACTTCTGCACACTCACTTCTCTTCCAAGGACCCAGTGCAGGAATTGGGGGCAGAGAGAGTGTGCCTTGTGCTTCCTAAACATCCAAGTGGCAGTCACTACCTTGTACTCAGAATTATTCTCCTTTCATACCCTGAGACTACCTTTTACAATAGGTCAAGTTTATAGGCCAGACTCCCTTTCCCTAAGGATGAGCACCCTCCTGGCAATCCCTGGAGTTTCTCATTTCAAGCTACATCTGATAGATTCTTTACTAGTTTGCCAAACATCAAATGACTTGTCTGAACTCAGGATATCCTAAGACTTCTATCATACATATTTAAAGGGAAATGCAATTAAAGCAAAAAATTTTAAAAAATAGAAATAATTACCCACTTAATTTATCAATCATTGCTTAATCTACCCCTGCGGATTTGAGTTGAATAATTTGTTCAGCTCAGCTAAATTTGTATACCTCTGTGAAAGCCCCTCTGTGGAGAGATGCACAAGTTTTCATCTTCAGCATTTTCATCAGTTTTGTCTCAGCCGTCTTTCTTCTACAGAACCTTTGATTGTCCTGACAAGAGTGTACAATTTTAAAAGGCTTTGTTAAGGATCCTTGCCTAAGTGCTCTGAGACTTTGGTTATGGAAGGCTGGGATGAAATCCTGACAAACAATGAGGTTGGCCTTTTAGGTGTAAAAGGGAGAGAGCAAGAGGAGAGGCCACAGTGAGCATTGTTTTCAAACACTTCTCTCTTCTCCCAACATCCTAATAAAATGAATAAAAAAAAAATGTATTCACTTCCATGGGAAATCTCACCTTGCTTCAAGAACACCAAAGTTTACGTAGCAAGCAAATTACAGGGATTCATTGTTCTAGTTAACCATTTGCTAATTCTCCAGTTCCAGCTAAGCAGGAAAGGAAATATAGACTCTTAATCATGGGCTATAAATCTTTCATATAATCTTAAAGTTTGCCATTAGTCTTTTTATTTTAAAATTCTTATTACATACAGATATCAGTAATATCAATCACATACCAACAAGAACCTTAACCTTTTATAGAATTGAATGTGCTACTCATTACAGAAAATATCTTGGGTCCACTAAAATTCTGTTTAAATCTGTGTTAATCTTTTATTCTTTTTTTAAAGATTTCATTTATTTATTTGACAGAGAGAGACACAGCGAGGGAAAGAACACAAGCTGGGGGAGTGGGAGAAGGAGAAGCAGGCTTCCTGAGGAGCAGGGAGCCCAATGTAGGGCTCAATCCCAGGACCCTGGGATCATGACCTGAGCCGAAGGCAGACGCTTAACGACTGAGCCACCCACGTGCCCCAATCTTTTATTCTTTTCCATAGTTTTTTCACCCAGAGATCCCATGGGCTTCAATATCTAATATAAATCTACCATGCCATGAAAAGTTCTAAAGTATATAAAGTGCTCTCTCAGTTAATCCTACCACCTGCAGCAATTTGATTTCACTGCTTTCCTTGGGTGTTTCTGTCTTCCCCAAGAAAACACAGACTCACAACCCTCTCTTAATTCCTCTTCTCTTCTTCTCTTCACCCTCCTAACACTTCTAACAGCTTGACCAGTCACCAGCTGTGGATCACTCTTCAGTCCACCAACATGTTTTGGCTTCTTTTGAAAAGTTATGTACCTTTTCTAGTTATAAGTTCAAATTTCTGCGACTTTTAAAACAGATTTAAGCTGAGCATGAATGTATTATGAAACTAACATAAACCTCAGGAAGGTAAGAGAACCTCAGAACCTTTATTTATTAGACCTCAAAATTAACCCACTGTTAATAGTTAAGTAGAACATGAAGCCAAGAGCTCTTCCCATCTTGTGTGTTCTGAGTACTGTGGAATAAGCAGCCTTTCCTTGTTCTACTACCATAAGGACTCTGGTTCCAAGAGTCTAACCTTAGAATCATGGCATTCAAGAAAATTTCTTGACAATATAGATGTTGAAAATTGAATAGAATTTTCCTTTTAGAGTCCTAGAGCCAAGTTTGGATAATTACTATTATCAAATACACAAAGATCTGAGTGAGACTGTCTCTATGCCCAGGACAAATTTTGAATTTGAACCCACTGGAAATTTGTTGCCATAATTGACTTATTTAACATCTTGGTCTTTTGCAGATAAAGACAAAATGCACATACACTTTATTTTTAAAAGTATTTTGGGGTGTCTGTGTGGCTGAGTCGGTTAAGTGTCTGACTCTTGATTTCAGCTCAGGTTATGATCTCAGGGTCCTGGGTTCAAGCCCCAGGTCAGACTCCATGCTCAGTGGTGAGTCTGCTTAAGATTCTGTCCCTCTCCCACTACCTACCCCTTCTCTCTTTCTCTCTCTCTCTCAAATAAATAAATTTTTAAAAATAAATTAATTAATAAAAGTATGTAGATTTAAGTTTCCCCTCCAGGATGTTTTAAAAGCAGATATTCTTTCCAAAGTCCCATTAGTCTTCTGCTATGGGTTGTTGGCTTGCTTTGTGGTTTAACAAAGCTACCAGGTATATATAACACCAAGGTACAAATTGTTATAACTGAAGAACATGACTGCATTTAGTCAGAGAAAGTTGAGAGATAATTCCCACATGGGAAATAGAAACTACTTCATACCTCTGAAAACTGGAAACATTTTAATGGAATTTTCTGTGGAAGCCTACTTCAATTAGTGCCTCAGGGTTTGACAGAATGCATTCATGACAACCATTCAACAGGCTGCACATTCTCCCTTAGGTCTCTGAAACGTGTGAGTCTCTATAATATGTGTCATCTGAACTCAGGTGATTCTGAGGTGGCCTGCATTGAAGAGCTCTACTCAGAAATAGTGATAGCATTTAGGAAAACTGATCAGACTATCTTTCTCTAAAGCTTGCACTGGAGGGTATGGAGAGCTTTAGTTGATCAGTAGTGTGAGTCAAGGAAATAAGCAGATGCTTTGACAAAGACACCATGGAGTCTGTGAGATCAAGATGGATAGAGTAACCAGTCCCCAAAGCACTTCCCTATCCTGATGCATTCCCACTGCCAATCTCTTTGTATCCACACAATTAATTCTCTTTTTCTTACAGTAACCTGAAGTCAGTAACTTAGTCACTGTTAACATTAACCCCATTAGATAAGTACTTTTCATGTCAATCCTACTTATAGATGAGGACATTGAGGCACAGAGAAGTTTAGGCGCTTCCCCCATGGTCATGTAGATGGACAACAGAAGAGCTGAGATTGAAAGCAAACAACCTTGCTACAAAGCCCACATTATTTCACATTTAACCTCTATACTGAATAATGTGATGACCAAAGTTTTAATGGTATAGACAAGAATCAAAGAGAGAGAAGGAAGAAAGAAAAGAATGTAAGAGAAAGAAAGGGAGGAAGTCCAAGTCGGGGTGAAAGGCTTCATGAGATTTGGAAGAATTTGTAAGGTTAGGAGTAAAAATCAGAAAATAGATATGAGAAACCAAGACCATCCAGGGATAGGGGAACAATGCACAAAGCATAGAAGCCAAGAGTAGACAAGCCATGTTCCAGAGACAGAACAGAACCAGTGAATTAATGTGACACACTCACTTGGGGTAAAACTTGACCTTGTGGTTCAGGCTGAAGAATCCATGCTTCATCTTATCTTATCCCCTCCAACCCCTCCACCATGTCCTAGAATGTGCACACCTAATTTCTCATGGAAGCTGCCCCACCATGTCACAGTTCACTAGTAATGGGAAGAATGCCAATAATCAATAAAGACTGCTGTGCAAGTCTAGGTCAACAGGATCTAACGGAGAAGGGATACTAACTCACAGCTCTCTCCTGTGTTAGCAGAGAAGCTAGACTGTGTCTCCCATATTCTTGACAAACTGGTAGATTTAAATCTCTTTTCTTTCTTCTGAATCTTTATCAATGTTTAGCTTGCAAATAACAGCCAACAGCCCTGGATATCATGTCATCACTGGGTCTAGAGCAAATATAACCAAAATTGTAAAAGAGCAGGATTGTTCTGGTCCATTCACTGAATATTAGGATATAGAAAACTTAAACCAAATAAAGATCGTATAAAATGAAATATTAAAGTGCTTGATATAATGGCAGGCACATAATAAGAGCTCAAAACTGATGACTGCTCTTAGCAACAGTAGCTATATAATGAAATTCAACTCATGAAATCATCACCATACTATCAACATTTTAACATTTAGCCTATAGAACACTGAAGTTCTTAAGGAAAAATAACATTCAGACCACTCGGGCGCCTGGGTGGCTCAGGTGGTTAAGTGTCTGCCTTCGGCTCAGGTCATGATCCCAGGGTCCTGGGATCAAGTCCCACATCAGGCTCCCTGCTCCTTGGGAGCCTGCTTCTCCCTCTGCCTCTCTCTCTCTCTCTCTCTCTTTCTCTGTCTCTCATGAATAAATAAATAAAATCTTTAAAAAAAACATTCAGACCACTCTTGGGCAGAGATATAATTGCTTCTACCTTGTACACTCAATTCCTAGCCTTTGAGATCTGTTCTGATGTATACACTTAGGATGGTACTCATGACAGCAGCTTCTGCAGCCCCCTAAAATTATGCCTTGGTGCTCTGTCTCACACCCCAGGACTACCTAGCACAGATGAATGATTGCAAAAAATCTATTTGGTCTCAAACTTAGAGAGTTCTGTCTTTCCTACATGTTCTTTCTCTAACCATAGGACTCAGTTCTTGATTCCCTTCTACTAAAGGATAGTATGAAAAAAGCATGCGCTCTCAAAGAAGGCAAATATAGATAAAGGAATTGCACTGAGGAGGATCAGGAGGAGCATGACAGGATAGGATTCAATTTGGATACAGGTACGGTTATTGCTTTAATTTTATCTACAATACTATAAGACATTATACACTACCATTAAGAATCTAGAGCTTCTATAAGAAACCAGTGTGACATCCAAATCGACAAAGAAGAAGTCAAACTCTCACTGTTTGCAGATGATATGATACTTTATGTGGAAAACCCAAAAGACTCCACCCCAAAACTGCTAGAACTCATACAGGAATTCAATAAAGTGGCAGGCTATAAAACCAATGCACAGAAATCAGTGGCATTCCTATACACCACCAACAAGACAGAAGAAAGAAATTAAGGAGTCGATCCCATTTACAATTGCACCCAAAACCATAAGATACCTAGGAATAAATCTAACCAAAGAGGCAAAGAATCTGTACTCAGAAAACTATAAAATACTCATGAAAGAAATTGAGGAAGACACAAAGAAATGGAAAAATGTTCCATGCTCATGGATTGGAAGAACAAATATTGTGAAGATGTCAATGCTACCTAGAGCAATCTACACATTTAATGCAATCCCTATCAAAATACCATCCGCTTTTTTCAAAGAAATGGAACAAATAATCCTAAAATTTGTATGGAACCAGAAAAGATCCCGAATAGCCAGAGGAATATTGAAAAAGAAAAGTAAAGCCAGTGGCATCACAATTCTGGACTTCAAGCTCTATTACAAAGTTGTCATCATCAAGACAGTATGATACTGGCACAAAAACAGACACATAGATCAATGGAACAGAATAGAGAACCCAGAAATGGACCTTCAACTCTATGGTCAACTCATCTTCGACAAAGCAGGAAAGAATGTCCAATGGAAAAAAGACAGTCTCTTCAAAAAATGGTGTTGGGAAAATTGGACAGCCACATGCAGAAGAATGAAATTGGACCATTTCCTTACACCACACACAAAAATGGTTGAAAGACCTCAATGTGAGACAGGAGTCCATCAACATCCTAAAGGAGAACACAGGCAGCAACCTCTTCGACCTCAGCCACAGCAACTTCTTCCTAGAAACATGGCCAAAAGCAAGGGAAGCAAGGGCGAAAATGAACTACTGGTATTTCATCAAGATTAAAAGCTTTTGCACAGCGAAAGAAACAGTCCACAAAACCAAAAGACAACTGACAGAATGGAAGAAGATATTTGCAAATGTCATATCAGATAAAGGGCTAGTATCCAAAATCTATAAAGAACTTATCAAACTCAACACCCAAAGAACAAATAATCCAATCAAGAAGTGGGCAGAAGACAAGAACAGACATTTTTCCAAAGAAGACATCCAAATGGCCAACAGACACATGAAAAAGTGCTCAACATCGCTTGGCATCAGGGAAATCCAAATCAAAACCTCAATGAGATATCACCTCACACCAGTCAGAATGGCTAAAATTAACAAGTCAGGAAACGACAGATGTTGGCGGGGATGTGGAGAAAGGGGAACCCTCCTACACTGTTGGTGGGAATGCAAGCTGGTGCAGCCACTCTGGAAAACAGTATGGAGGTTCCTTAGTGAGTTGAAAATAGAGCTACTGTACGACCCAGCAATTGCACTACTGGGTATTTACCCAAAGAATACAAATGTAGGGATCCGATGGGGTATGTGCACCCTGATGTTTATAGCAGCAATGTCCACAATAGCCAAGTTATGGAAAGAGCCAAGATGTCCATCGACAGATGAATGGATAAAGAAGATGTGGTGTGTGTATACACACGCAGTGGAATACTACTCAGCCATCAAAAATATGAAATCTTGCCGTTTGCAACGACATGGATGGAACTGGAGGGTGTTATGCTGAGCAAAATAAGTCAATCAGAGAAAGACATATATCACATGATCTCACTGATATGAGGAATTCTTAATCTCAGGAAACAAACTGAGGGTTGCTGGAGTGGTGAGGGGTGGGGAGGGATGGGGCGGCTGGGTGATAGACATTGGGGAGGGTATGTGCTATGGTGAGCACTGTGAATTGTGTAAGACTGTTGAATCACAGGCCTGTACCTCTGAAACAAATAATACATTATAGGTTAAAAAAAAAAAAAAGAAGATAGCAGGAAGGGAAAAATGAAGGGCGGGGAATCGGAGGGGGAGACGAACCATGAGAGACTATGGACTCTGAGAAACAAACTGAGGGTTCTAGACAGGAGGGGAATGGGGGGAAGGGTTAGCCTGGTGATGGGTATTAAAGAGGGCACATACTGAATGGAGCCCTGGGTGTTATACGCAAACAATGAATCATGGAACATTACATCAAAACTAATGATGTAATGTATGGTGATTAACATAACATAATAAAAAAAGGAAAAAAAAGAAATCAATTTGACAATGAGCTACCCCCTTTCACCAGTTAGAATGGCTAAAATTAACTAGACAGGGAACAACAAATGTTGGCAAGGATGTGGAGAAAGGGGAATCCTCTTACACTGTTGGTGGGAATGCAAGCTGGTCCAGCCACTCTGGAAAACAGTATGGAGATTCCTCAAGAAGTTAAAAATAGAGCTACCCTATGACCCAGCAATTGCGCTATTGGGTATTTATCCCAAAGATACAGATGTAGTAAAAAGAAGGGGCACCTGCACCCCGGTGTTCATAGCAGCAATGTCCACAATAGCCAAACTGTGGAAGGAGCCGAGATGTCCTTCAATAGATGAATGGATAAAGAAGATGTGGTTCGTATATACAACGGAATATTACTCAGCCATCAGAGAGGATGAATACCTATGATTTATATTGACATGGGTGGAGCTGGAGGGTATTATGCTAAGTGAAATAAGTCAAGCAGAGAAAGACAATTATCATATGGTTTCACTCATATGTGTAATATAAGAAATAGCAGAGGGGATCAGAGGGGAAGGGAGGGAAAACTGAATGGGAAGAAATCAGGGAAGGAGACAAACCATGAGAGACTCTTGACTTTGGGAAACAAACTAAGGGTTGCAGAAAGGGAAGTGCGAAGGGGGATGGGGTAACAGGGTGATGGGCATTAAAGAGGGCACATGATGTCATGAGCACTGGGTGTTATATGCAACTAATGAATCACTGAACACTACATCAAAAACTAACAATGTACTGGGGCGGGGGGCTCAGTTGTTAAGCGTCTGCCTTCTGCTCAGGTCATGATCCCAGGATCCTGGGATTGAGCCCCGCATCAGGCTCCCTGCTCAGTGGGAAGCCTGCTCCTCCCTCTCCCACTCCCCCTGCTTGTGTTCATTCTCTCGCTTTGTCTCTCTCTGTCAAATAAATAAATAAAATCTTTAAAAAAAACTAATGTACTATATATTGGCCAACTGAATTTAAATTAAAAGAAACAGTGCAAGTTCTACTGGGGGACTAAGGTGAGGTCTTCTAAGAAAGAGCTTTTCTTAAGCAAACTGGACACACCCATAAGTATATGAGCATCTGCTCATATGCTTTTTTGAGCCCTACAACTGCAGGAAACTCCTCTCAAGCCTTGTGGAAGAGGGGGCCCCAGAAGTCCTGGGCTATGTTGTGCTTGAATGGTCAGGGCCAAATTCCATCTCCAACATAGTCTTGGTTCCCAGGGTCTTGCCCTGCTCTCCTGCTATCATAGCTCAAACTTTGAAGTGGCCAGAAATATCTACAAGAGTCACACATATGGCTGCACTGATTACCACTCTCTGCACTGGGGATTCTGGCTGGGAAGTGGGAAAATAAAGGGCACATGATGCTGAGGAGACATGAAGAAGAAATCTATGATTTCCGTATGGACAATGCCAGGGCTCAGGAGGTCTTTCATCAGGCTTTTATAAATTGATGATCAGCATTATATCAACAGGGTTTAATCGAGTGGCTGTTCTCCAGTGTAGAACTGGGTAAGTTATAATTCATGATGTCTATTAGATGTGCAGGCCTCTGATAAGTTCAAGAAGAAAAAGTAAGGAGATGCAGTGATCAAGGACTTTAAGACAGGAAGGGATGGCATTAAGAGAATGAGCAGCTCTGTCCCATTTCCTCTGACGACACCATCAGAAGGATCAGGCTGATTCTCACAACAGGAGTGCTCAGGTGAGTCTAACCCAGCACCCCAGCAAGCCGGCAGCTTCCATATGCCTTGCCGTGTTCATGGCTTCATTGAACACTGGCAGGTGCTCCAGTTCAACCCATCAGGATGCTAAGGTCTCATGCCACTTCCACCACCTACCAGCTTCCTTCCACCTGACAACCCCATACCCATGCAGTAATAACCAGCTGTCAGATTGGGTTTTATCCTGGTTATAAATTAATCTGTTTAAACTGGGTTTATTTCCAGTCAAATGTGGAGAATGGGGCAAGGGATGCGTCCCAGTAGGATTTCAGAAAAGCATTTTATTTTACTCTATCACAGCATCTTAGAAGAGATACAGTAAAATAAAATGTAGGCACCCCCTCTCTCCTAACCTCTTGTGTCTCAGAGTAATAAACTTTCCATTTCAGTGGGGGAATGAAGCTATTTGTCAGTTCCAATGTCAAGAATGAATGCAATTTGAATTCACCAGCCATTTATTTCAACAATTCTCTATTCTACAGCTGAAATAACTTAACATAAGAAATAGCTGTTCACTCTATGTAAAACTTGCAAACCTGGTTCCACAAGGCATATTTCTAAAAAATAATGAATCTGGAAGGGCTGTTGAATAAGACGCTCCATCCATCGTGGTGTGATGGTAATGCCCGAGTCCACTGGTACACTCTCCTTTATCGTCCTAGGCTCAGGAGAAATATCCCAGTGGGCCAATCTCTTCACTTCCCTCTTCATTACCATCATCGTAATTGCTGCCGTTTTCTCATAAACATTCACGATTCATCATCTTTCCTCTTTAAACCTGATGCATTGATGACACCCAAATGGCCCTGAATGTAAAACCTTCAATGACTGAGACATGGAGAAAAATTAGAAATAATGATAAAATTTTTCATTTCATCCCTGACAAGTCCTTACTGCAGACAGCTACAGAAGACAAACCTGAGCTGCAGCTTGCAGCAGGAAAATGGCTTTGTCTGGATGGTAATGTGAAGAGGAGACTCATGGGAAACCTGTTGATAGCCAGCACAAGCCTCCTATGTTCACTGTCTATCCTGGGGCTGAGCACCAAACTTGATGTCTAGAAGGATTTTCACTTCATCTTTGCCCCCCCTCCCCGACACACCTCCCTAACCAGGGTGAATATGAAAATGGAAAGATTAACAAGAGCCTAAAGAATGTGGTCTAGGGAAAAAAAAAACAAATTTTTAGCTTCTCATTAAAAGTAATAGCAAACATTTATGTATCCTATAGCACTTGCTATGTACCAGATTCTGAAGTATTTTACATATATGGCTTAGCCCTTATTACAATCATAGGCAGTAAATGCTAGCACTATCTTCACATGAGAAAACTGAGATTCGGTGGCCTGGCCAAAGGCAGAGAGTTTTCAAATTGTGGCAATGAAATCAGATCTAGTTACCTTACCAAAACCTGTGCTCTTAACCAGAACATTATGTGTTGTCTCTTAAAACTGCATGTTATTGAAATTTCCAGAGAGCATTTTTGAGAATTTGGTGTTCCTGGCAATGATTTCAGTGGGGTTCTGCCTAAAGGTAGAGGACAATAAATTCCCAGTTCCTCTTGCAGCATCAGTGTACCCATACGTGTTTAAAGCTGTTTTCCAAACTTCTTTTTCTAGTATGCTTGTGTTCTTTATTTCCCTTTGGACAAAATGACAGGAAAAAAGAGGGGGACTAGGGAGGAGGGTTAAAGGCCAACAGAGACAAAAGGAGCCAGAAAGGGAAGCATCACGCATGTTAGGAAGACAGTGGGGAGGAAAGTCTCTGCAGGATAGAATTCACACAGGAAAATATAAGGAAATATAGTTAGGTGGAAAGATCAACTGGAACAAGTTACAGAGGGCCTTGAACATCAGAGTAAAGAGTTAGTTAGGCAAAGTGTACTGTGGGACCAGTGGAACAGGAGGAGGAATGGACTGGAACCCCCCAGAGCTACACTTGGTGATCCTTCTCTGACACTCAGAAACTGTCCTCCCAAGGCCCTTTCCCTTCTCTCAGAGACCTTGTCATCTCTTCTGCTTCCCAGAGAAATCCAGAAGACAAACCTAGGTCTCCAGGGTCCCCTCTTACAAGGCCAGACTGCTTTTTAAGGAAATTTCCCACAGCTATTTGCTCTGTTTACAGACCAGAACAAAGCCAATATCCATAGCCTCTTGCCTGTCAGTCATCAAAATCTCCTTTCCTTCACAAAGAATTTAGTTCTGTGGATCCTCTTTCACCTCCCAAGGAGCCCCAAGTGTAAACACTGGGCACACTTACAAATCTCTCTCTCACTCTCTCTAACTTTGAGCTCCAAAGAACTCTTTTATCCACTGAGTGATTAGTTAATAGACTGCTAGGGAGGAATATACAGTGCAACTTGTCTCTTAGCTGAGTCAAGTCTATCTATTTCTGTCCATTTAATTCCTTTTCAGAGGTTATCAACCACCACAAAAGTCTGGAGTATTGTGGGAGAGAAAAGGGAGGGGCCTCACTGTCATTCCTATTCTCCTAGGATTTGGGCCATTGGTAGTTGGACCAGGTAAGGGGAGATAAAACGGGATCAAGCACAAAGTTGGGGTGGTGTGAGGTATCACGGTCTTTTTGTTTTACCCACACTTAAAGGATGGGGAAATAATGGGCGTGTCACTGCCTGCCAAAATCAAAGACAATAAAGCCTCAATCAACCAGGACAATATGAACCTAAAACCTCAATTAACTAAGCCCTTTTTTCCTCCATTTTTGGTGTAAAGGGCAAATAATCAAATTTCAGATTGGTGTCAAAGATCCATTTTTAGAAATCTGTCAGGAGATTGAGAAGACAATCCAAAGACTGGAAGAAAATATTTTAAAAGACATATCTGATAAAGGACTACTATTCAAAATATACGAAAATCATTAAACTCAACAATAAGGAAATGAACAAGCAATTAAAACATGGGCAAAAGACCTGAACAGATACCTCACCAAAGAAGAGATACAGATGACAAATAATGCATATGAAAAGATGCCCCACATCATATGTCATTAGGGAAATGCAAATCAGAACAATCATGAGATAGAAGCCTATTAGAATGACCAAACTCCAGCACACTAACAATACCAAATGCTGGGGAGAATGTGGAGCAATAGGAACTCTCATTCATTGTTGGTGAGAATGCAAAATGGTATAGCCACTTTGGAAGACAGGTTGGCAAAATAAACATACTCTTACAACATGATCCAGCAATCACACTCCTTTGTGTTTAACCAAAGGAGTAGAAAGCTTAGGTTCACACAAAAACTTGCACACAGAAGTTTATAGCACCTTTGTTAATAATTACCAAATCTTGGAAGCAGCCAAGATGCCTTTGACTAGGTGATGGATAAATTGTGGTACATTCAGAAAATAGAATATTATTCAATATTAAAAAGAAATGAGCTTTCAAGCCATGAAAAGGCATAGATGAACCTTTGGTGTATATTACTACATGAAAAAAGACCAGTCTGAATACAGGCAATCCCTGGCTTATGATGGTTTGACTTATGAATTTTTGACTTCATGATGGAATGAAAATGTTATGAATTCAGTAGAAGCCATACTCCAGATTTTTAATTTCAATCTTTTCCTGGTTTAGTAATATATGGTACATTCCTATCTCAGGATGCTGGGCAGCAGCAGCTCCCAGCCAACCACACAATCATAAGAGAAAACAACCCATTCATGTACAACCATTCCATACCCATAAACCATTCTGTTTTTCACTTTCAGTATAGTATTCAATAAATTATATGAGACATTTAACACTTTATTATAAAATAAGCTTTGTGCGAGATGATTTTTGCACAAGTGTAGACTAATGTAAGTGTTCTGAGCATGTTTAAGGTAGGGTAGACCAAGTTATGATATTCAATAGGTTAGGTATATTAAATACAATTTCATCTTACAATATTTTCAATTTACAATGAATTTATTGGGCATAACCTCATTGTAAGTTGAGGAATATCCATATATGACATTCTGGAAAAGGTAAAACTATGAAGACAATACAAAGATCTGTGGTCTCCAGGAGGCATAAATGGGTGCAGCACAAAGGATTTTTAGGGCAAGGAAATTATTCTATATGATATTATCATAGTGGGTACATGTCATTATACATTTGTCAAACCCATCAAAAGCACAACACAAGAATGAGCCCTAATGCAAACTATGAACTTTGGGTGATAATAATGTGTCAGTGTAGTTTCATCAGTTACATCAAATGTATCACTCTGGTGCAGGATACCAATAGAGAGGAAGGTTGTGCATATGTGGGGCCAGAGAGCATATGGAAACACTTTATACTTTCTGCTCAATTTTTCTGTGAACATAAAACCTCTCTAAAGTATTAGGTCTATTTTCTGCAGAGCTTGAATAGCAAATCTCTCCAGATTAATGGTTCTGAAATCCTGACTCCTGAACAATCAAATTATTACCAGGACTGAAGTAGCAAAAGGTCATAATACATTGTAAATTTTTTTTTCCAAAAAATCATTTCTCTACTACTTCACTAAATAGTTTTGAAGCACTGAACTAATCTCTGAGGGTCTAAAAATAACACAACCCTGACCCTGGCCTTTGAGGAACTCACAGTGCAGTAGGAAAGACAGACCAGCAAACAATCATTTGTACCAAGTAGTAGAGCCTTAATGCACTAAATGTAAATTGCTGTGGGAGCCCTTAAGGGAGATGACAGTTGGCTTGGAGGAAACTTTTGGTTAATATTCAGTGAACCATCATTCAATGACACCTTCCTACATGCATTAAGTGACAACTCTGCTGGGCACTGTACCAGATAGTAAGGGAAACAATAGTGAACCAGATGACACAACTCCTACTGGTCAGGAAGATTACAATTTAAAGATCCCTATTTTAATTACCAAGGAACATAATATTTAAGCTGAAGCAGGAAACCCCTCCCAAAATGTCTGGTTAATAAGAAAAAAATTTTTGTATGTTCCAGTTGCAGACAATTAGCATTAAGAGGGACATTAGAGGTGCTCTATTACAGTGGTTCTCAAACCTAGTTACATATTAGCCCTATGTGGCACTCTTTCAATAAACACCAGTACCTGATTTTCTGCCTAGTCCAATTAATTCAGAAGATCTGGTGATTGGTAGTAGGTATTGGTGCTTTTAAAATCTCCCTAAGTGATTCTGGTACATAGTGAGGATTTAAAATGTCTACTAATCTAAACCTATCTTTTTATTGATTATGAATGATTATCAAAAGGTTGAGGTCAAGATTATAGAGCTAGTCAATATAATAAATCCATGATCCACTATACAACTTAAGAACTATAACACTACCAGTACCTTGCATGTAATACACTTCTCCCAGTCCTTTTACCCCATATAGTAACCACTACACTGAATTTTATAATTGCCTTTTTTGTTAATTTATCCCATATGTATGTACTGTTTACCCACATGACAAACTGTTTGATGTAGCTTGGTTTTGTGCTCATAGAAGATGTTTACCATATGTAATTCTAGGACCTTACTAATCAAAATGTGATCTGTGGTCCAGCAGCAGCAGCATCACCCACAATTTTGTTAAAAATGCAGAATCTAGGGCACTAGCCCAGATTCACTACATGAGAATCTTCATTTTTTTAATATTAATTTTTTACCGTGTTATGCTAGTCACTATATAGTACATCATTAGTTTTTTATGTAGTGTTCAATGATTCATTATTGGCATATAACACCCAGTGCTCATTATAACACGTGCCCTCCTTAATACCCATCACCGGGCTACCCCATCCCCCCACCCACCTCCCCTCTGAAACCCTCAGATGGTTTCCCAGAGTCCATGAGAATCTTCATTTTAATCCACATATTAAAGTTTGAGAACCACTGTTCTAAAGACTCATTTTATCACTGAGATTTATCCAAGTTGTTATATATAGGTATAGTTCTGTGAATAAATACTTAGGATGTTTCCAGGTATTTTTTTATATTATGGAAAATATTGCTATGAATAATCTTGTATGTCTCCTACTGTATAGGTGAGGAGGTTTTGTAGGATACATACCTAGGATTGATGGAAAGTAAACTACATAAATGTTCAAATTCACAAATGTCAAATTATTTTCCAAAGTATTTTTAGATTCATATACCTTTTTTATGTTATGTTAATCACCATACATTACATCATTAGTTTTTGATGTAGTGCTTCATGATTCATTATTTGTGTATAACACCCAGTGCTCCATGCAGAACATGCCATCTTTAATACCCATCACCAGGTTAACCCATCTCCCCACCCCCCTCCCCTGTAGAACCCTGTTTGTTTTTCAGAGTCCATCATCTCTCATGATTCGTCTCCCCCTCCGATTTCCCCCTCTTCATTCTTCCCCTCCCACTATCTTCTTCTTCTTCTTTTTTTTTTTTTAACATATAATGTATTATTTGTTTCAGAGGTACAGGTCTGTGATTCAACAGTCTTGTACAATTCACAGCACTCACCATAGCACATACCCTCCCTCCCCAATGTCTATCACCCAGCCACCCCATCCCTCCCCCCCCCACCCCTCCAACAACCCGACCGCACGATCCTCAGAATCACCATCATCCCCATCAGTGAGGTCATATGATACATACCTACTGGAGTACGTAAGAGTTTCTATTAACACATTTTCTCTAACATTGAGTATTGTCAGATTTCTTGATTTTATCTATTTAATAGATAGATATCTTGATTATCTATTTAATAGATGTACTTCTTATAGTCTTGATTCATATTTCTCTTATTCATTAATGAGTTCAAAAATAATTTTAAATGCTTTCTCACCATTCATATTTTCTCTTCTGTGTATTTTGCCAGTTTATTTATTGCATTATTTGGGTTTTTTTCTTATTGGTTTGTGGGTTTTTTATATTTATAGATACAGAGGTGTTTAATCACATCTGTTGCAAATAACTTTTTCTGGTATATAGGTTCTCTTTCCTCTTTCTTCAGTGTGACTTATGATGAACAGAAATTCTAAGTTCTACTGTAATAAAATTGATTTCTATCTTGGTTAGTAATTTTTGCCTTTTTAAAGAGATATTTCTCTACCCCAAGTTCTAAAATATATAATATATTCTCCCACATTTTCTCCTAACAGTTTCAAAGATTGACTTTCATATTTAAGTCTTTAATCAATCTGGAATTAATTTTTGTGCTCTTGGTACAGTGGAGATTAATGTCTTTTTTTTTTTTTTTTTTTTTTTTTTTTTTAGTGTGGAGAATCAATTGTCCCAGAACCATTATGGAATAGTCTCTCCTTTCTTCCAGTTGATCTGCAAGGCTCTTGTGTGCTATATATTCATCAATCTGTTTCAGGACTCTGTCTTGTTTCATTGGACAATTTGTCTATTCTGTCACCAATAGAGTGTTAATCACCACAATTTTATATTAAAACTTGGCATCTACTAAGGCAAATCCTTCCACCCTCTTTTTCTCCGTTAGTATTTTGGCTATTCTTAACCCTTGTAATTTCCATATAAATTATAAAATCAGTCTGTTATGTCCCACTCAAAATATTGTTGGGATTTGTATTTAGACTACATTGTAAATCAATTTGAGAAGAACTGATATCTTTTATAAGTATTGAGGATTTCTTTTTATGATCATTGAACACTAATGTCTTTCAATCAAGTTTTATAATCTTCTCCACAGTGTTTTTACATATATTTGGTTAGATTTACATCTAAATATCTTTTTTTTAATTTTGCTATTGTAAATTTTATTTTTTAATATTATTTTCTAATGTTTTGTTGATAGAGTATAGAAACGTAAATAATTTCTACACATTGTTCTTTAACCACTTAGATAAACCCTCTCATTATTTCTAATTATATAGTCAATAAATTATTTGAAATTTCTATATAGACAAGTTATTGTTTCTGAAAATAATAACAGTTTTATTTCTTTTTCTAATCTGCATATGTGGCAAGGATTGCTAACTGTACTATGTATATATATTCTCTTCTTTTTAGTAATAGAACACTGTGAATTTCAGCTGGGATAATTGCTGCCTTGTAGCTAGGTATGAGCAAAAGACCAAGTCCAGGGCAGTGAGTTGTGAGCAGAAATGATATGTGAAACTTCTACATCGTAATCATAAGGACTGAGTATTGATTAAGATGGATTTAGGGTTTGACTGTTTTAGAAAAGTCAACTGATTCTGTATCCCCAAAGAGCAGGCAGGAGATTGATACTCAGAGACTTTCTCAAGAACCTTCCATTAACTGTTCTCATCAACTAGAGAATGAGAGATAATCTAGTGGCAAAAATCAGATTAAGAATGGTGCTTCCCTACACCAGACAGTTTGCAAATGGCCTCAATACAGCTATCACTAAATTGACTGAGCTATGAGCACAAAAGCTAAAACCTAAAAGAGATTTGCAAGGTATAAAAACTACAATCTGAAGAGATCATCGGGTGTGTGAACTTTTACATGAAATTGATTAGAAACTCAAAAATTGAAAGCTATTTAGTTTGTGGGGCATTATATTAATGCAAAAAGCAAAACTCTTAGAAGTATAAAACTGTTCAATCCTTAAAGCTACACTTGGGCCCCAAACTTGCACTAACAGGAATTGGGCTGCAAAGATTGTGCAGTTCCAAAAAAGGCACATTTTCTAATACTGATTCTAGATATATGTATAGAGACCCATGGAAAGGGTAAAAAAAAAAAAAAAAAACCCAGAGGGCAACGCAAGGAAAAATGCACAGTGAACTTACTTCCAGAGGGCAGAAGCAAGGGCAGCCAGCTCTGCTAAGCAAGGACCCTGCTCTACTCCCAGGACAGGGAGTCCCATAATTCATGCCCAGCAAGATTTGATGACCTTTGGTATTTCTCATTCTTTGCTTTCCAAGTGGGAGTTTTCATTCTAATTCTATTTTTCTTACTTGTATTAGTAAAGCTATAGGCTAAGCTGTTATAGTAAAAGATATCAAAATAGAAATTTATTTTGTTCTGAGCTAATATTCCAAATAGAGTGGACTCTAAGAAGCAACCTAAGGTCTTAGGCGGGTCAGGTAGAATAATTATCCTTAATACATGATTGTAACCTCTTTTTCTGTGCCCAAATTGTTATGAATGCCTTGCTAGCTACAAGTCCAGAGTAAGCATACTATCTTTAAGGAGGTATCACAGAAGGTACACACATTACCTTTTACATATATTTAATTGACCCAAATTTTGTCACTTGTCTGAACCTAGCTGCAGGGGAATTTAGAAAATGTGGTCTGTAGCTGACTGGTTATGTCCCCCATGTAAAACTCTACTACTGAAGGAGGAAAAGGAGAAGGAATTCCTTGAGACAATTAGCCATCATATTAATTCATTATTTTATACTGAGTGTAAAGTACTGGGATGAAGTTGCTTTGCCCTTTATTTGTTCATCATTAAACTATAAGAAGCTAAGGCCTCATGGAGAAAAACAAGCATCATCTAGATTACCTGAATTTTGAACAAGGTACATTAACTGAATGAGAATTTGGGTTATTAAAGAAGAGTTTTACTCTGTGGGAGTGGGGAGAGAGAACACATGAAAATTTAGATGCCATAAGGGGAAAACTATGACAGTTTTCTCACTCAAGTCTATAAGGGAAAATGTACAAGGATATTCATCATAGCATTATTCAGGGACAGGATATAGAAGTAAATCTAAGCGTTAATCTCTGGTAGAATAAATACATGAATGTGGTGGATGCATACAAGGTTTACTATTGAGCCGAGAGCAGCAGTAGATTACATGCATACATGGGATATTGATGCATCTTAAAGGCATAGTGCTAAGTAAAAAAAAATGATTTATATCTTAATACCATTTATATAAGTATAAAATATACTTCAAAATCTACCAATACATATATGCACAAATTCCAATAAAAATATACAAATTAACTTGTTAAAATGGTTACCTATGGGGGGGAAGAATTGAGAGTAGAGATCAAAATAAAAATGTGGAAAATTAAAATAAGAGAAGATCCTTATATATACCAATGTTATTTCCTGACATGAACTGCAAAGAAGGATTAACCACCCTCTGAATCTGAGGTCTGAAAAGAAAAAAGAATGACTTATGAAAGAGGAGTAGAAAGCAACTAGGACTCTCACTACTGAAATAGAGTAACAGAGGTCATACCTACAGTCCCTCCAAAACAACAATAAACTAGAAAAAATATACAAAACAATGCTTTCTAAGACATTGAATATAGACAACAAAACAAAGTGATCCCTGAGCAACAAGAACAAACAAGGCTAATTCTATAATAGCCCTGCTAATGGCCTGAAGAGAGTTTCCAGGCCACACCCCAGACAAAAATGGACAGCCTTCCTCAGTTGAAAAGATGTAACTGGAAATCTGAAGGCTAAGATGGCTAGAGCTTACAGAACAGAGTACTGGAGAGGATAAAGTTGAACAAAGAGAGAACTTGAATATCTGCAAAGGATCCTACTGAAATCTTCAGCTGAGTACTGATTAACACATGCAGGGGAGGACACTATTAAAGGCCAGGGGGAAAACACACCGGAAATGATTAAAGGAAACAGTATCCAGCACTGACAGAGGATGAGAACAATACCTGTTTCCACCAGCCTAGAAAACCTAATAATTGAAAGAACATCAGGCAGAGTACCCAAAAGGGTTTTGCCTAAGTAGTAGGGCAAATTTAGTCGTAAGCCAAACATTGCAGTAACATTAATCCCCAAAAGAATCAATTGTTTCCAAGTAACTTACTGTGTTCTAGGACAAAGCTCAAGGATATTTATAGGTATAAAAAAATAGTTAGCATACAGCAAGATAAAATTTAGAACTTATGACAGCCAATAAAAATTTATACTAATTTGAAATGATATATACTCCCTTATGTTTAGTGCAGCATTATTTAAAATAGCCAAGATATGGAAGCAGCCTGTGTTCATTGATAGATGTGTATATATAAATATATGATGGAATATTATTCAGCCATAAAAAAGAGTGAGATCTTGACATTTACAAAAACATGCATGGACCTACAGAGTATTATGCTAGCTGAAATAAGTCAGACAGAGAAAGACAAAACCACATAATTTCATCTACATGTGGAATCTAAAAAACAAAATGAATAAACAAACAAAAAACATAAATAGACTCACAAATACAGAGAACAAACTGTTGGTTGCCAGAAGGAAGGGAGTGGGAAGATGAGCAAAATAGGTGAAGGGGATAAAGAGGTACAAACTTCCAGTTATAAAATAAATAAGTAACAAGGATGAAAGGTACACTCTCAGTAGATGCTAAAAAAGCATTTGACAAAGTACAACATCCTTTCTTGATCAAAACTCTTCAGAGTATAGGGATAGAGGGTACATACCTCAATATCATAAAAGCCATCTATGAAAAACCCACAGCAAATGATCATTCTCCATGGGGAAAAACCGAGAGCTTTCCCCCTAAGGTCAGGAACGCGGCAGGGATGTCCAGTATCACCACGGCTATTCAACATACTATTAGAAGTCCTAGCCACAGCAATCAGACAATAAAAGAAATCAAAGGCATCCAAATCAGCAACGAAGAAGTCAAACTCTCACTGTCTGCAGATGATATGATACTTTATATGGAAAACCCAAGAGACTCCACCCCAAAACTGCTAGAACTCATACAGGAATTCAGTAAAGTGGCAGGATATAAAAATCAATGCACAGAAATCAGTGGCATTCCTATACACCAACAAGACAGAAGAAAGAGAAATTAAGGAGTCAATCCCCTTTACAATTGCACCCAAAACCATAAGATACCTAGGAATAAATTTAACCAAAGAGGCAAAGGATCTGTACTCAGAAAACTATAAAATATTCATGAAAGAAATTGAGGAAGACACAAAGAAATGGAAAAATGTTCCATGCTCATAGTTTGGAAGAACAAATATTGTGAAGATGTCAATGCTACCTAGAGCAATCTACACATTCAATGAAATCCCCATCAAAATACCATCCACTTTTTTCAAATAAATGGAAAAAAATAATTCTAAAATTTGTATGGAACCAGAAAAGATCCCGAATAGCCAGAGGAATGTTGAAAAAGAAAAGCAAAGCTGGCGGCATCACAATTCCGGACTTCAAGCTCTATTACAAAGTTGTCATCATCAAACCAGTATGGTACTGGCACAAAAACAGACACATAGATCAATGGAACAGAATAGAGAGCCCAGAAATGGGCCCTCAACTCTATGGTCAACTCATCTTCGACAAGGCAGGAAAGAATGTCCAATGGAAAAAAGACAGTCTCTTCAAAAAATGGTGTTGAGAAAATTGGACAGCCACATGCAGAAGAATGAAACTGGACCATTTCCTTACACCACACACAAAAATAGACTCCAAATGGTTGGAAGACCTAAATGTGAGACAGGAGTCCATCAACATCCTAAAGGAGAACACAGGCAGCAACCTACTCGACCTCAGCTGCAGCAACTTCTTCCTAGAAACATGGCCAAAAGCAAGGGAAGCAAGGGCGAAAATGAACTATTGGGATTTCATCAAGATAAAAAGCCTTTGCACAGCAAAAGAAACAGTCCACAAAACCAAAAGACAACCAACAGAATGGAAGAAGATATTTGCAAATGACATATCAGATAAAGGTCTAGTATCCAAAATCTATAAAGAACTTGTCAAACTCAACACCCAAAGAACAAATGATCCAATCAAGAAATGGGCAGAAGACAAGAACAGACATTTTTCCAAAGAAGACAGCCAAATGGCCAACAGACACATGTAAAAGTGGTCAACATCAGAAATCCAAATCAAAACTTCAATGAGATACCACCTCACACCAGCCAGAATGGCTAAAATTAACAATCTGGAAATGACAGATGTTGGTAGGGATGCAGATAAAGGGGAACCCTCCTACACTGTTGGTGGGAATGCAAGCTGGTGCAGCCACTCTGGAAAACAGTGTGGAGGTTCCTCAAACAGTTGAAAATAGAGCTACCATACGACCCAGCAATTGCACTCCTGGGTATTTACCCCAAAGATACAAATATATCTTTGTACGTGCACCCCAATGTTTATAGCAGCAATGTCCACAATAGCCAAACTGTGGAAAGAGCCAAGATGTCCATCGACAGATGAATGGATAAAGAAGATGTGGTATATATATACAATGGAATATTATGCAGCCATCCAAAGGAACGAAATCTTTCCATTTGCAATGACATGGATGGAACTGGAGGGTATTATGCTGGACGAAATTAGTCAATCAGAGAAAGATATGTATCATATGACTTCACTGATATGAGGAATTCTTAATCCCAGGAAACAAACTGAGGGTTGCTGGAGTGGGGGTGGGGTGGGAGGGATGGGGTGGCTGGGTGATAGACATTGGGGTGGGTATATGCTATGGTGAGCGCTGTGAATTGTGTAAGACTGTTGAATCACAGACCTGTACCTCTGAATCAAGTAATACAATATATGTTAAAAAAGAAGAAGAAGAAGATAGCAGGAGGGGAAGAATGAAGGGGGGAAATCGGAGGGGGAGACGAATCATGAGAGATGATGGACTCTGA
>NW_027397081.1:26301489-26473278 GCF_003265705.2 Callorhinus ursinus | reverse complement strand
TGCGCTCCTGCACCTCTCCTCCCAGGGGAGGAGGGGAGTCTCCCCGGATCTGCCGCTTGTTGTGTCCCTGCTGGAGGATCAGTGGCCCAACTGGGCCGCGGATCACAGTTTATGGCAACCCTGAGCTGAGAGCCTGTGCCTCGGCTCTGTCTCTGCAGCCGGCTTCCCTGCTCTGCTACCCAGGAGCTCTGCCGCACTCAGGCACCCCCGGTCTTTCTGTGACCCCGAGGGTCCTGAGACCACACTGTTCTGTGAGGTTTCCACCCCCCGCTTAGCCACTGGAGCGACATCCCTCAGCGGAGCCGACTTCTAAAAGTTCCGATTTTGTGCTCCGCGGCTCCATCACTTGCCAGAAGTGGCCGATGGGGACCCCCTGCCCCGCCATCTATCCTCCCTAATATCGCCTCAGATTCACTTCTCCACACGTCCTACCTTCCAGAAAGTGGTTGCTTTTCTGTTCAGAGAGTTGTTGCTATTCTTTTCTCCCATCTCCTGTTGAGTTCGTAGGGGTTCAGAATGGTTTGGTCCCTATTCAGCTGAATTCCTGAGACCAGACGAAATCCAGGTCTCCTACTCCTCCACCATCTTGCTCCGCCCCCTCCATCTGTCCCCATTCTAATTTTCAGGATCCTATTCCTTCCTAGACAATGTCGTTAGTTTAACAGACTATACCCTATGAGGTTGAGAATTCAATTTGCTTTGTAATTTAGCTACTTTGAGGTTGAGACTCTGAGTTTGGTTTTAAGAAAGTTTCCAAAAGCTTAGGAAGATTAGAATGTTACAGTGATTTTTTAGCAGGTAAGATCTGCTTGGTCTCTCTGGGAGGGTCCAAGTGACATCCCTTTCACCACAACTATGGGAAATAAATTTTGAGGTGAGCTCTAGCATTCTTATCTGTGGTCATTCTTCTCTGTAGGCCAGGAATTACAATGGGATTTGAACTGCCTCTGAACTAGGAAACTTAAATGAATGGATATAATTGGATCCCAAGGTAGCAGGGTATTCAGCAGTAGCACTTAATCATCACAGACAAGGTGGGTGAGGTTACAAATGGACAGCATGGTCAAGGCAGTAATCAGAATAATCTGACGCAGAGACCTGTGCCATTTGTTATTTGATCATTGTCCCTAGAAAAAAAATATGTGGGCAATCTACTAAATCAAGCAGAAGAATTTTAGGTCAAGTGAACAGAAGTCTAACTTGAATCACCAAAACAGAAAGTATTGCACCTTCAATCAATTTTCAGACTTGATCAAGTTTTACCAGGATGACTGTGCATTGGAGAAAACAAAAATAGACTTTTGAGGGTTATTGAAACATTGGCTCTGAACTGTCTCTGATTTTAGGAAACCCAAAATGTCACTGTGGCCCACTGGTCATAGCAGGGCCTATGCAGGTCAGATTATCAATAAGGTTCTAGTTCAAGTCTATCCAACAGTGGGTACAGAGGGTCACCAAACACAACCCATGGTTATTTTCACAGTTCCAGAATGCATAATTGGAACAGACATATTGAGCAACTGGCAGAATCCCCACCCTGCTTCCCTAAACTGTAGCGGAAGGGCTGCTATGATGGGAAAAACCAACTGAAAGCCAGTATAATGACTTCTACCTGGGAAAAGAGTAAACCAAAAGCAATGCCACATTCCTAGATGGATTTGGGAGATTGGTTCCATCACCAAAGACTTGAAGGATACAGGGGCAGTGGTAATTCCACATTTTCCCAAGCAACTCCCTAGCTGGTCTGTGCAGAAAACAGATGGCTCTTGGAGACTGACAGTGGATTATCATAAATTTAATCAGGTAATGATTCCAATTACACCTGCTGTTCCAGATGTGATTTCATTGCTTGAACAAATTAACACATCCCTGATACCTAGTATGTAGCTATTGATCTGGAAAAATGCATTTTTTTCTTGATACCTGTTAATAAAGACCACCAGAAGCAATTTACCTTCAGCTGGAAATATACCTTCACCATCCTAATTTAGAAGTATATCAATGCTCCAGCCTTATGTGATTATTCAGTCCACAGAAACTTGATTGCCTTTCCCTTCCACAAAGTATCACACTGCCCCATTACACTGATGATGCTGATGTGCTAGTAAGCCAAAACCAGCAACTATTCTAGACTTATTGGTAAGAAATTTGCATATCAGAGGTTGGGAAATAAATATAAAAAAATTCAGATGCCTTCCACCTCAATGAAATTTCTAGAAGTCCAGTGTTGTCATCCATGTCAAGATATTCCTATATCTCTTAGGTCCAATGCCTAGTGACCCTCTAGATTTTAGAGGAAACATATTCCTCATTTGAGCATGTTACTCTGGCTCATATACCAAGTGACCCAAAAAGCTGTTTTGAGTAGAGCCCAGAACAAGAACAAGCTCTGTAACATGTCCAGGCTGACATGCAAGCTACTCTGCTACCTGAGCCATATGATCCATCAGATCAATGGTACCTGAAGTATCAGTGACAGATAGGGTCGCTGTTTAGAGCCTTTGGCAGACCCTTATAGATATTTCCCCAAGAGAAATAAAAGGACATCTCCATACAAAGAATTGTACACAAAAAGTCACACCAGTTTTATTTGATATAGTCATAAACATTAAAAAATCCAATGTCCATCAACAGATGAATGAATAAACATATTATGACATATCCGTTCAATGGAACATTACTCAGCTATAAGAAGAATGGATCAATTAACAATTGATCTGTGCAACAATATGAATGAAACTCAAAACAATTATCCTGAGTAACAGAAGCCAGACACAAAAAAAGTTTATGGTGTCTGATTTCATTTAAATACAATTATGGAAAATGCAAACTAAGCTAAAGTGAAAGAAAACAAATCAGTGGTTGCCTGGGGGGGAGGGGGCAGAGCAATGCTGAGTGGGCAAGATGAAAGTTTTGAAGATGACAGATATATTAGTTATTACTGTGGTAGTGGTTTCATGCATGTATATATATGTCAAAACTTAATCAACTTGCACACTTTCAATATGTGAAATTCATTTAATGTCAACTATATATCAATCAAATTAAAAATATTTAAATATAAGAAAATAATTGCATGGGGAAAATGCCTCTCTGTTTCCCATTCAAAATAATACTGTAAATTAAATGTCCTCTTATTATAATTTGTTATGAGATATTTTGTTTTCATTTTATTTTTATCCTCTTATTAAGTGTATACAGTATTATATAAATTTGAAATGACCATATTACATTTGGATTTGATCTGGGAGAATTGGCTGGTAAAACTCTCCAGTGTTTTATTTGTGGCAAACTTTAAAAATATTATTTAATTTATTAATAGATTAGATTTATCCAGACATTCTATTTCTTCCTGAAATTATTTTTTTAATTTACATTTTTCCAAAATTTTTTCCATTTTATCTCAGAGTTTAAGTTTGCCATCACAATATTTTTATCTTTAATCTCTCCTATATCTGTAATTATGTCTCCTTTTTCTGACACAATATTGTTATTGTGTTTCTTTCTTTTTTATTCTCACTTTATTTTTTCTTCTTTCTTATTACAATCAACTTTTGACTTTCTTACAATCAACTTTTGGCTTTGTTGATTGACCTTTTATTACTAATGCTTCCTGAATCTGTGTATATGTCTTCATTCCAGTTCCAGAAAATTCCCTGCCAGTAGCTCTTTAAATGATTCCTCTTCTCCATTCTGTCTCTATATTATTATGTATCTTATCTCCTTGCTCTCTGAGAGGCAGTCTAAGTAATTTATTTAGACATATGTTCCAGGTCATTAATTTTCTCTTCAGCTATGTATAACAAACTATTAAAGACATCTATTAAGATTTTTATTTCAGTAGTGTGATGGAGGAAAATCTTTTCCTCTACCCTCCTAGGTTCTGTGGCTGATTTAAGAATTACAGTGACATTGGGGTACCTCGGTGGCTCAGTTGGTTGAGGGGTAGACTCCTGACTTTGGCTCAGGTCATGATCTCAGGGTCCAGGGATGGAGCCCCACTTCGGGGTCTGCACTCATTGGGGAGTCTGTTCAAGGATTCTCTCTCTCTCCCTCTCCCTATACCCTCCCCCTGCTTGCATGCTCTCACTCTCTCTCTCTAAAAAATAAACAAACCTTCAAAAAAATTACATTGACATAAAAGAGATTAACAGGGAAAAAACATTTTAGTTATATATGTGTGCATGGGAGTTTCATAAAAACATGAGACTCAAGAAGGCAGCCAGATGATTGAGACTTATATACCATCCTGAGCTAAGGAAGTGGGAGAGGGGTTTCAGGCTTCTGCAGACGGGGAAGCAAAGTATGGGAAGGAGAGAGGAAGAAATAGATGGTAAATCAAGGTTGCCATGTTATGCAGTTAACTGCATAACTACTCTGGGAGTAGCTCTCTTCCTGGTACAGGTACATTTACTAATGGAAATTTCATTTTTAAGTGTAAATTTTCTCTACAAAAGGGGGAAATTAAACTTTATTTTAGGCTTTTTTTTTTTCATTTAGCTCAAATAGTCCATATGCCAAAGTGACATATTTTGGGGTAGCATGTTCTGAACTCCTCCAGCTTTTTTCATTTATGGAAATTTCTCTTTGGCTATTTTTTAAAATTTATATGGCCCTATTTGATCATCTGTCATTGTTAGGTCATATTTACGCTTCATTTCATACACAGATAAGTATCAGTTAATTTGCATTTCTACAGTCCTGGTGGTCTAAATCTGATCTATTTGTTATTTCTTCTGATTCTCACTCAGGGTGTCTTGCTTTTCCTTATACTTGATGACTTTGGGATTCATATTCAGTCTATATTAAATATGAGGTAATTTGGGGGAACTTAAAATGATAATATTTTCTTCCAAAAGGATTTGCATTTATGTCTTCCAGAAGCTAGGAAAATCCACTGGCCTGGAACCTCCTCAAGCTCCCCTCAAGGACTGTGGCTAAGACAGGACTCAGGGGTTGCATTCTACCACCTTCTGGTGGAACAAGTCTCAGAACCTGGATTACAGTCCTGCTGAGGACATCTATCTTTAGGGCCACCCTGCCCACACTCCCATTCTGCTTTCATCTCAGTTTGTTTTCTGTTCTCTCTAATTTGAGGAGAGGGACATGATGGTGTACTTTGAACTCATCACCTACTTCTCCTCTGATGACCCGATCAGTTCACCAAAAAGAGTTTCCATTCAGGATCCAGTTGTTCTGCAGTGGGAGGGCCTATTAGAGCACTTAGTATCATGTATGGTCAGGTGTGAAACTTAAATCTATGTGTCTTTGACTTGTAGTTCAATGTTATTTTTATTTTTGCATGCCATGAAAGCAAATGTTGGCAACTATTAAAACTATCATCCTCCTTCTCAGTATCCTGATCATCAAAATATGACCATCCACATAACCCACAGACAGAAAGGAGCTGTTATAGACTGATTTGTGTCTCCTCAGAATTCATACAGTGAAGTCTTAACCCCAGTACACCTCATAATATGACTGTGTTTAGAAATAAAGTCTTGTTCTAAAATTCACCAGTCAGGAAACGACAGATGTTGGCGGGGATGCGGAGAAAGGGGAACCCTCCTACACTGTTGGTGGGAATGCAAGCTGGTGCAACCACTCTGGAAAACAGTATGGAGGTTCCTCAAACAGTTGAGAATAGACCTACCTTATGATCCAGCAATTGCACTACTGGGTATTTACTCCAAAGAGACAAATATGTAGGGATCCAAAGGGGTACCTGCACCCCGATGTTTATAGCAGCAATGTCCACAATAGCCAAATTATGGAAAGAGCCAAGATGTCCATGGACAGATGAATGGATAAAGAAGATGTGGCATATATATACAATGGAATATTATGCAGCCATCGAAAGGAATGAGATCTTTCCATTTACAACGACGTGGATGGAACTGGAGGGTGTTATGCTGAGCGAAATAAGCCAATCAGAGAAAGACATATATCATATGACCTCACTGATGTGAGGAATTCTTAATCTCAGGAAACAAACTGAGGGTTGCTGGAGTGGTGGGGGGTGGGAGGGATGGGGTGGCTGGGTGATAGACCTTGGGGAGGGTATATGCTATGGTGAGCGCTGTGAATTGTGCAAGACTGTTGAATCACAGATCTGTACTTCTGAAACAAATAATGCAATATATGTTAAGAAAAAAAAAAGAAGACAGCAGGAGGGGAAGAATGAAGGGGGGAAATCGGAGGGGGAGATGAATCATGAGAGACGATGGACGCTGAAAAACAAACTGAGGGTTCTAGAGGGGAGAGAGGTGGGAGGATGGGTTAACATGGGGATGGGTATTAAAGAGGGCACGTTCTGCATGGAGCACTGGGTGTTATACACAAACAATGAATCATGGAACACTACATCAAAAACTAATGATGTAATGTATGGTGATTAACATAACAATAAAAAATTAAAAAAAAATAAAGCCTTGTAGTGGCTAATTTTGCATATCAAGTTGGCAAGCCCATGTTAAACATTATGTCTGGGTGTGTCTGTGAGGGTGTTTCTGGAAGAGATTAGTATTTGAATCACTGGACTCAGTAGATTGCCTTTCCAAATGGAGGTGGTCATCCTCCAATCCACTGAGGGTCTGAATAGTACAAGACGTGAAAGAGGAAGGAATTCACCTTTTTTTTTTCCTGCCTAAAAAATTGAGCTGGGAAATGTCCACAGTAGCCAAACTGTGGAAAGAGCCAAGATGTCCATCGACAGATGAATGGATAAAGAAGATTTGGTATATATACACAATGGAATGTTATGCAGCCATCAAAAGGAATGAGATCTTGCCATTTGCAATGACGTGGATGGAACTGGAGGGTGTTATGCTGAGTGAAATAAGTCAATCAGAGAAAGACATGTATCATATGACCTCACTGATATGAGGAATTCTTAATCTCAGGAAACAAACTGAGGGTTGCTGGAGTGGTGGGGGGTGGGAGGGATTGGGTGGCTGGGTGATAGACATTGGGGAGGGTATGTGCTATGGTGAGCACTGTGAATTGTACAAGACTGATGAATCACGGATCTGTACTTCTGAAACAAATAATGCCATATATGTTAAGAAAAAAAGAAGAAGATAGCAGGAGGGGAAGAATGAAGAAGTAAGTCGGAGGGGGAGATGAACCATGAGAGACGATGGACTCTGAAAAACAAACTGAGGGTTCTAGAGGGGAGGGGGTGGGGGATGGGTTGGCCTGGTAATGGGTATTAAAGAGGGCACATTCTGCGTGGAGCACTGGGTGTTATGCACAAACAATGAATCATGGAACACTACCTCAAAAACTAATGATGTAATGTATGGTGATTAATATAACAATAAAAAATTATTAAAAAAAAATAAAGAGTAGAAAAAATTGAGCTGGGACATCTCATCTTCTCCAGCCTTTAGACTGGGATTTACATAATAAACCCCCGTTTCTCAGGCCATTAGACTTGGACTGAATGATACCACTGGCTTTCCTGGGTATCTAGCTTGCCAATGGCAGACCGTGGAACTTCTCAGCCTCACTGGCATGAGCCAGTTCCTCATAATGAATCTACATCTGCGTGTGTGTGTGTGTGTGTGTGTGTGTGTGTGTGTGTGTGTGTGTACGCACATATATACTGGTTCTGTTTCTCTGGAGAACCCTGACTAGAGAAATTTAAAGTGGTGATTAAAGTTAAGTGAGGTTATATAAGTGGGCCCTAATCCTATAGGAGCGGTGTCTTTAAAAGAGAGAGACACACCAGGGAGGCCCACACACAAGGAAAGACCATGTGAAGACACAGCAAGAAGGCAGCCATCTGCAAGCCAATGAGAGAGGCTTCAGGAGAAACCAACCCTACCAATATCTTAATCTTGGACTTTCAACCTCTAGAACTGTGAGAAAATAAATTTCTTTTGTTTAAACTACCCAGTCTGCAGTTTTATTATAAGAGTTCTAGCAAACTGATACAGAAGCTTTCTCAGTGTTCCTCATGTTTTCCTTATTCCTAGAATGACGTGTTCCTCTTGTCTTCATGAGAAATTTAACCCATCCTTTAAGGCTAACTCGATTGTCACCTCTTCTGTGAAATTTTTCCAAATTCTGTGTTCCTGTATTTGACATTTTTCTTTTATAGCACTTTTAATATTGTGTCAGTGCCTGTCTCTTGTACAAGACTGTGAATCCTTTAAGAAGATCAGCCATACAAAGTTCATATTTGAATTCCCAATACCTAGTTTAAATGCTTGTTGGATGAATGGATGAATGGGTATATGAATGGATGAATGAATGAGTACAAGAGTTGCAATTTCCCCTTAAGGCGCCCCACTCCCTGTTGCCCTCTGGTGGCTATTTATTCTACAACACTGTATCTTAGGCAGTTCATGGATTCTTCCAGGTAACTTGTTTTCCAATTTATGAAAACTTCCCCCCTCATATTTTGGTATTACCACAATCTACTCTTCTTGTTACATCATCCATCAACTTCTGATCATCCTCCTCATTTTTTGAGAACTTTTGTACCAAGACCCTAGTCTTCACTACACTAACATCAGTGACTTCCAATGACATATAGATCATCCTTCTCAAAAACAGATTCAAAATTTCTTCCTCAGCCCTAACATGTTATCTACATCTTACTTCAGGAACTCATTACTTGGCCACACCCAGACTTCATCGTCACAAAAAAGATTTTCACATCTGGATATTTTGGCTCTGTAGTAAGTTGAATAACAACCCCCAAAGATGTCCACATTCTAATCCCCAGAACCTGCGACCATGTTACCTTTTATGGCAAAAGAACCTTTGCAGATGTGATTAACTTAAGCAACTTGAGATCAGAAGACAACCTTGGGTTATCTGGGAGGGCTCAATATAATCAGAAGGGTCTTTATAAGAAACAGGCAGAAGGGTCAGAATGAGAGAAATGACAACAGAAGCAGAAGTCAATGTAATGTGAGGCCATGAGAATTAGAAGGCAGGCAGTCTCTCAAAGCTGGAAAGGGCAAGAAAGCAGGCTTTCCCTTAGAGCCTCCAGAAAGAACACATCCCCGCCAACTGGGTTTATATTTATGACTTTTAGAACTGTGAGAGAAAAAAAAAACCTATGTTGCTGTACCCACTAAGTTTATGGTAATTTGATAGAGCAGCAATAGGAAACCACCAAAGGACCAATCTCTAGCCACAGGCTTTTGTTCTTCTGGCTCACTCAGTCTCTTTCAGTACAACTAACCCTATCCTCACAATTGATGTTCTCTCTCTGGCTACATTTCCTTTCCTAGACACATAGACACAATGATTTTAAATGCTAACATCTCTCTTCTCAAGACATCAAGGTCCTAACCTGAGCTAGGTCCTCAGTCTCTCTTTATTCTTTCTATGACCTTCAGGAGCTCCTTCTTTTTCTCAAAGCAATAGTTCTAAACCAAGTCACCTGCCCCATCACTACTTCTCTCTTTAGTAAGTTACCTTGACTTCTATTTTTGAGATAAAACTGAGGTGTGCCATGAGCTGCCTCCAGCATGCCCCCTTGCTGCAGTCCCCCCAGCTCTCACTGTCCCTGCTTATTTCTCTCTGCTGCCTCTGCCTTACAGACCTTCCCTCTCTCTTCCCTTTGGTCTCTTCTATCCTCCATTCACCTAAAGTAACTTACTTACTTCTTTATCTTTTCCCAACATTTTCCAACTTTCTATGAAGACTTTGTTGACACCACCCAATTCCCTGGTTGACCACCCTTCCTTCGTGTTCCCATTTTATTATACATACTTCTACTGCAACTGTCATACCACACATGATAATGTTTTGTGTCTTTCTCCGTAACTAGACTGAGAGTCCCTGGAGGTGAATTACTGTGTATTATTTGTCTTGTTATCTCCAAGTACTTTGAGCACTTTGCCTGTAATGTTCTAAGAAATGGTAAGAAGGAAAGTAGAAAGGACCTAGTGAGATGGTGAGTGATGTGGCCAGACAGCAAGCCTCCTCCCACCACAGGTACACGCCGTCACCACCATCAAACATCAGTCGTGCCTTTCACCTCCTCCCTGTGATAAATCTGTCTCGAGACTAAGGCTGGTCCCACATCTCTAGGCAGAAACTCATTCCAGTCAAAATGACAAGTGCACTGCCATGTTCATCTGAGAGTCCTATTTCATCAAATCCGCTTCAGAATCAGGAAGGCACTCTTGGCTACCTCCGTACTCCAGACCATCTGGTCAGGTGGCACAGCGCCCACTTACAAGGTCAGTTTCTTACTGCCCTGAACACTCCAGTTTATGCTGCAGAGTAAACTTTCTCTCTGAACTATCACAGGAAAATCTTCAGAATCACATTAGTCTCTCTCTCATCCACTTCTTTTAGTTCTTGGCTGAGTGGCAGGGATATTTCTCCAGAGCATCATTGTGATCTAACTGTCCCTCTAACTGAGGACAATGAAATGGTCTGGGAGGACAAAGGGGGCAGCAACCACTTCTTATATTCCTTTTTTGTGGAATGGAGAGCAGCAGTGAAGTAGCCTCTGCCATGGAAACACTGGACCACATTCTGGGTTCTCAAGGATGTGTCCAGTCAGCTTCATGGACATTCTGATCCTAAGTCAAACTGTTTGTATTAGAATTGACAGGCATTAACTATGCTTCACATCTAAATGATGGTTCCTTTTGTGTTCGAAAGAGATCGTTGCCCCAACAGTAGAAATGAGAGAAGCCACAATATGTTTGCTTCTTGTTGGCACATTTTTGGTTGGAGTTTGCCTGCAGATTCCCCTAACATCTGGGAACTAATGCTATAATGATGCAGCCTGCTAACATCATAGAGAAAGCTGAAGATGAGCAATCGTAAATAACTATACAAATGATATACATCCTGTGCCAAAACAAAAAGGATAGCCACATTGGAGGCAGAGCTCCTAGGGACCAAGATGGGGAGGAAACCTGGCTTCACATGACACCGACACACTCTTACACATGGTCCGCTCTACTGTCAGGCATTCAATTTTCCTGTAGGTAAATCTGTCTGGGTAGATTTCAAAGCAAATATATTTGAGGATTGTCTGAAAATGCATCTATACCTCTGCCTTCTTTTCCTATATATTTGGGAAAAAGGGGGAAGACGACATGGAGCGGGTTAGGAACCAACTCTCACCCTTGAAGATCCAACATAAAGGCTACCTTCTCTGTGAGGTTCCCTCTAAACCACTGCAACCCCCAGTGATCTGTCCTTCCCCTGAATACCTATAAGATTTTGCATTTTACTCTGTACCATACTGACTTGCATTATTAGTTATCCATTCATGATTCAAGAACTTGTCTCCCCAATAGGCTGCCAGGTCCTTGAGGACAAGGACTGCTCTATTCGTCCACAGTACCTATTCACAGTGTTTGAATACAGCAGATGCTCAAAATATTTGATTGCTTGGGTAATGCCACCAGCAAATAACCCCCAAATCACAAACATGATTTTGTTGCACAGTATATGAAATTTAAGGAATAAATCTATCTCTGTATTAAGATTGTACGCCTCGTGTTCTGCAATTCCTGAGAACAAGGTACGTGAGCTATGTATTGGGGATTGCACGGGGGCGCCAGAGGAAGCGGGGTAAATTGTTAAAGTGTATCGGGCCAATGAAAAAAATGCCTACATGGGATTAAAACAAACTGGATTACTGAGAGTTTGCCTAAGCAGTAAGAAATGTTGGACGACTCCATTTAATAATTAAAGCTAGAAGTCTCAGTCTTCGAGTGTTACTGCCTACACGGCCGCTCTCTGCTCCACACCCCTGTGGGAACTTTGCCCCACCCTTCAGCACGGGTTCTGCAAACCCAGTTTCTGAGACCACTTTCCGCTGGTGCTGTCACGGCTGTTCCTCGCCACCAGGGGGAGCAGCGCGCAGCGCAGCGCCGCGCCTCTGGGCGCGCGGCCGCTCTCCCAACATGCCCCGTTCCGCCGCCGTCGACCCGGAAGTCGTCGCCGGCGGCTGCCGGCCGGCAGCCGTGACAAAAGCTGGGCTGCTGGTGGCAGTCGCCCGGGGACTCCGAGGGCGGCGGCGAAGACACCGTTGTGACCCCCGCACATCGGGACTCGGTTTGGGCGCGCCCCGCAGCGGTGTATGACCCGGTGTTCGGCGTCTGTAAGTGTTGGGTGACAGGCGCCGTAGGCCCTGCCCCGCCCTCCCCAGGCAGCGCGGAGGCTCTCCGACCTCCGTTATGAAGGCTGCGGAGTCTCGGCTGGAACGGGCTGGAGCGAGGGGGAGAAGCAGTACCGCCCCTGTCGCTTTGCAGTGCCTGTAGGACGCCGAGGGCCCAGAGCTCCGCCCGGGGCCCTGAATAGCACGCCAGATAGCCTTGTCTCCGTACACAGTTAACGTCTCATTCCCGACCTCAAGTGAAGTAGAAAGAGGGTGATCGATCGTCGGAGTAGCCATCTGCCCCTTTTAGCCATGAAGGCAGAGACAGTGTCCTCGTTACAAGAGGCTCCAGCTGAGTCCAGCTGGAGCCTCAGTAACCTGCTGAGCAGCCGGAAGCTGATGGCTGTGGGGATCGTGCTCGGCTGGCTCCTGGTCATCCACTTTCTGGTCAACGTGTGGCTCCTATGCCTTCTGTCTGCATTGCTAGCGGTGCTGGGAGGATGGCTGGGCTCAAACGCCATTGTGGGGGCTTCAGGTCGACTGCACCTGGAACGTTTCATCCCAGTGGCCACCTGCCCTCCAAACCCTGAGGCAGAGAGGCAACTGGAACTGGAGATCGACCGCACCATCCAGATGATTATTCGGGACTTTGTGTCGTCCTGGTATCGCTCAGTGAGCCAGGAGCCAGCCTTTGAGGAAGAAATGGAGGCCGCCATGAGAGGGTTGGTCCAGGAGCTCCGGAGGAGGATGGGCATGGTGGACAGTCATGCGCTGGTCCAGAGAGTTCTGACTCTCTGCGGTTGTCACCTGCAGAGCTATATTCAGGCGAAGGAAGCCCTGGCTGGGAAGCAGAGTGGTACAGTTGAGCCCTCCCAGCTCTGGGAGGCTTACTGCCGAGCTGCTGCCCCACATCCTGCTGTGCAAAGCGCCAGCACTGAGGTCGCTTATACACGTGGCATTGTAAATTTATTGCTTCAAGGACTAGTGCCAAAGCCCCACTTGGAGACCCGGACCGGTCGCCATGTAGTGGTGGAACTCATTACTTGCAATGTAATCTTACCACTGATTAGCAAGCTGTCAGATCCTGACTGGATCCACCTTGTACTTGTGGGCATCTTTTCCAAGGCTAGAAATAATCCGACAGCAGTGGTTAAACCAACTTCCCCAGCCAGTGCCCTGGAAAAGCCCTCATTGCCCACATCTCTGCCACTGATTGTTGAGGTACAGAGCCTGCCAGAAGTGAGAGCCCCTTCTCCAGCAGCAGCGCCAGTGCTACTGAACTGTAATGAGCCAGAAGGGCCTTCCCATCACTCCCCAGAAGTTGAAGAAGGCCATGAAGCAATAGAGGGAGAATTGGGTGGAGTCCCGGAAGAAAGAAAAGTAGGAAACAACTCATCTCATTTCCTACAGCCAGATATTCGAGGCCCTTTGTTCTTATGTGAAGACACAGAGCTGGAGTCTCCATTGTCTGAACTGAGCAAGGAAACCATCATGCTCATGACTCCAGGCAACTTCCTCTCTGACAGGATCCAGGATGCCCTGTGTACCCTGGAGGGTCCCCAGTCTCTGGAGTCTAAGGATGTTGAGGGATCCGAAGGAATTGAAGGAGCAGAGGCCGAGCTGGGTCCAGGAACAGAAACAGAGACAGGGCTGCTGGTCTCCATGCTGACTTCCTGCCCAGAGATCCACATTGACACAGCAGACAAGGAAGTAGAGCAACGAGATGTCACCTCTCTTACAGCTTTGCTGACAGATCCAGGAAGGACCTGCCCCCCACGACCCTCATGCTTAGAGAAGGCTCTCCCCAATGGTGTGAGCTCCGTAGATCCTAATCTGCCACAGGTTCTGCTTTCCTCCTCTCCAAGTGGTCCTCTCAGCTCAGCCACCTTCAGCTTTGGGCCCCTGACCAGTCCAGATGGCCCAGTTGTCATCCAGAACCTTCGTATCACTGGTACCATTACTGCTCGAGAGCACAGTGGCACTGGATTCCACCCATACACACTCTACACGGTGAAGGTAATAGGATTAGAATACGGTCACCCACTCTGGGCTGGGAATGGGTTTGGAAAGCAGAGTCAATGAAGCTAGTATTCTAAGGGAGAGAGGCTACTCTTCATTTACTGTATTTAATTTGACAAGAATCCATATGTGAATGGTCTGAAGATCATTTGTAAAGCAGAGTTGGCTTCTGTTTAGAATCTATGCAAACAATCCTAGAATCTCAGGGTTCTTAGGATACTGAGGGTCATATTTTTCAGTGGTTCCCAATATAGAGTCTTGTCCAGAAATTCTCTTACCAAACTTCCCTGTTAATTTCTTTCCTTTCTTAATTACTAGTGTCTTCTGTACTTTGTTTAGGAAGGAAGTTTATTTACATGTATATGTAAATATACATATTTACATATATATATATACCCCCACACACACATATATATTATATCTCAGAAGGTACCAGGTTTCTAATTCCTAGAGTTGTTTAAGCACAGAAGTTGGAACTACTTGGCAGAGACGATAAGGAGGTATCATATGTATCATCATGTATCAGATGGTGAGTTCAGTTACAGCAGCAGCTCCCTAAAACTGGCTTTAGGATAGACTGCCTCCCAAGAGGGAGGGATTTTTGTAAATTCTCACTCAGATCTATCAGAGCCTATCAGAATGTATAGAATCTATAGATTATAGAAATCTTTCTTTCCTTGATGAAATCACTGCTAAGGTGAAACTTTTTTTTTTTTTTTTTTTTTATTATGTTAAGTTGATAAACTTAAGCTTGTAATTCAGAAGAACATCTGGTTATCCTAAGGTGTATATAAAGCATGAAAATTTGAGGCATATTTGAAAATAAAATAAAAAGGTTAAATAAGCAGTGAGAATGTTCCCTTAACAGCCCAAGTGATTTTTGAGGTGCAGCCAGGTTTGGGAATGTATGAGTATTGATTAGTGTCTCTTAGGGAGCAGAATATTCCACAGAAACTCCCAGGTGCCCCAAGTTTGAGAGCCCCACCCTGAATTCTATCTGTGTCTCTTACCTAGGCCTTTCCTTCTCAGTGCTGGTCTGAGGGACTACTACTTTCCTCATGTCAGTTCATAATGAATACTTCTCTCTGGCTCTAGAAAATTTTAAGACAGCCTTAAGGCTCACCAACAAAGAGATCATTTTTTCCATCACTTGCCCCACAGTATAATACCTCCTCCAGACAATAATGGTAACCTACCCCTAATGAGAACAAGTACATACATAGTTCTTGCACATCATTTCATTATATCTTAACTACTCTGTCAAAAAGTATACCCTGTACTGAGTTGCAGCTTTCATGCTGTTCAGGGTGTTTGCTCTGCGGGAACATTCAGTACAAGTTATCTTTTCCCACATACTGGCCCTCCACGCATATGAAGACAGCAAACTTTGACCCCTTACAACATCTCCAGTCTTCATGTGACTTCCAATCATACAGATGATATGTGCTTAGAAAAAAAAATTTCAGCTTAGCTCCAAGAATAATAATTAACCTGCCCAAAGCTAAATAAAAACACATGTTCCTTTAATGCATTCCAGGCAAACATGATTTTATTCATCAGCTGTTTGGGATTATTTGATCTTCCCCCCCCAACTAACATAAATAATCACTGGTCAAGTATAATGGCAAATGGTTATCCTCTTATAACATCCAACCCATAATTTAGGAGTGAAAGAGGTGCTCTTGTGCCTTCTGTTTTATACTCTTTGGGATGTGAAAAATAGTAATATAGCCATTTTAAGATTTATTTCAGAGCGAGAGAGGGAGACAAGCGGGTGGGGCGGGGGGGAGAGAATCCCAAGCAGACCACTCCAAGTGTGGAGCCTGACACAGGGCTCAATCCCATGACCATGAGGTCACAACCTGAGCCAAAGCCAACAGTCAGACACTTAACCGACTGTGCCACCCAGGAGCCCTATAGCCATTTTTATAAGTAAAGAAAGTGTTTGCAGGAGGGAGTTTTGAGGTAGAAGGAGAGAATGGAGAACAGCAAAACTCATTGCTCTTTCTGGGCCACATATGTTGGGAAACACATCTCATTCCTTAATTCAGCAGCCCTGGGAATTTGAGTTATTCATTAACACTCAGAGCAGCAATCAGATCTACTAGGTTCGGAAATAGGGGTACCTGGGTGGCTCGGTCAGTTAAGTGTCTGCCTTTGGCTCAGGTCATGATCCCAGGGTCCTGGGATCAAGCCCCACATCGGGCTCCCTACTCAGCGGGAGCCTGCTTCTCTCTCTCTCCCTCTGCCTGCCACTCTGCCTACTTGTGCGCGCGCGCGCTCTCTCTCTCTCTCTCTCTCTGTTAAATAAGTTTAAAAAGAGAAAAGAAACAGAATAGGAACGTCTCCCTCCCTTTACCTCTACTCTGCTCCTACTGTGTGGCCATTGAGCTGATGCCCTAAACAAATGTGTTCATTCAACAGTATGAGACGGCCCTGGATGGTGAGAACAGCAGTGGCCTGCAGCAGGTGGCCTACCACACTGTGAATCGCCGCTACCGCGAGTTCCTCAATCTGCAGACGCGTCTGGAAGAGAAATCAGATCTCCGAAAGTTCATAAAAAGTCAGGAGTTTCCCCAGCCCACTTTACACGTGTATCTCCCTGATATGAGAGGCTGGAGGCCTACTATTTGTGGGGAAGGATGGAGGAGGAGAACACAGCATCAAGGGGCCCGTGTTCCCCCACTTTGCTTTCAGATGTTTTGGGTTTTAGTGCTGGCTAGCACTGATCACATTCTTTCTGAGGCACTTCTTTGCCACTTAATGCTTTGTTCTGGGGCCCATCTAGTTTAAGCTTAAGAAACTTTAAGAAACTTCACATTTCTACCTGTGTCTGTGAGGTAGCATGAGGAGTTAAATCAACTTTTCCACATACATACAGAGATGAATTGTTCTTAAAATAGTAGCCAGAAATGCTTGCTATCCTTCCTTTAACAACCAGGCTTTTTGGGTGTTTGCTATTTGATACCCATAGGGCACAGGAACAGTAAGAAAATGGAATAAAATTTAGCTCTAAAAATAAGCTAGTAAGCAGCTGCTTTGTTTAAAAAAACCAAAAAACAACAACTGATGATCACCCAAATAAACCTTTTAATGAGTTTAGGCCTAAGTTGTGGATTTCAGTTATGCATTTTCTTTCTTAATAACAATAGTTACTACTGAACCAAGCTTGAAAAGTATGCCAGGTACTCTTCTAAGTACTTTACACATATTAGCTCATTTAATTCTCCTAAGAGCTTATGAGATAGAGAACTATCATTATCCCCACTTTACAGAGAAAAAAGTCAAAGAAGAATTAGGCATTCTTATAGTAGGGATTGGAGCAAAAATTTAAATTCAGGCACCTAGACTTCAGAGCCCTCATTTGTAACTACTGTAGCATATGGCCTCCTATACCTTAGCGTGAACACTGATAATGAGAGTAGACTGCATGTACTATATCCTTGGGGTATATTTGGAACTCCTGAAATAAAAAATCTCAGGAATATATGCAACAGTTCTGTTTTCTTTACATATATGATGTATTTTATATGGAATATCTCTCAGTGAATGTTAAGTGAATGAGTTTGTGTTTTTTTTGTTTTTTTAAGATGTGAAGGGTCCTAAAAAGCTCTTTCCGGACCTTCCATTTGGAAACATGGATAGTGACAGAGTAGAAGCCCGGAAGAGCCTCCTGGAATCCTTCCTAAAGGTCAGCGTCCTTCTGTTTCGGCTGTGCTCTCATTCTAATTATCAGATACCCAAGCCAAGTTGAAGAGACTTGAATTTCTCTTTGAAATCCTTCTTGTGTCTTTTGCAGCAACTCTGTGCCATTCCGGAGATCGCCAACAGTGAGGAGATGCAGGAGTTCCTTGCTTTGAACACAGATGCTCGTATTGCCTTTGTCAAGAAACCATTCATGGTGTCCAGAATAGACAAGGTACCAGCAGGGCCACTGTGTGCACTCAGCTTTAGTTTCTCACCAGAGTGTAGGTAGTGACTGAAAAATAAAGGAGGTAGCGGGTACAGAGAGAAAGCAGAGAGGAGTCCATAGAACGTGGACTAGAATTTTTAAGACCTGTTGCAAATATTGGTTGGACCATCACCTTGCTGAATTACAGTGAGCAACTATGACGCTATATGTGTACACATATCTCCTAGGGGATATTATGACATTGTTATTCTAGCAGCGGAAGGTAAGGATAGATCTGTACCTCCATAGATCCATGGGGGCAGGAAAGTTTCTCCTGGAGATAAAGATCATTCCTGGTGCTGGTCACTTAGGAAAAAGAGCCCCAAGATAGGACATTAAGCTTGATTTAGACTGGTGTAGTGTTCTCTGCTGGAGAACAGAGCATGGAAAGAATTACACTTTTTTTGAGAGGGTATCTCAGAACCTTTGGAGATGGTAGGCGAAGGACATTTGTGCAACACATATCCTGTAAGCAGTGATTACCAGCTGATTTTAGAGTCTCCAGGGCACAAGTCTGCAGTTTATGTTTATCCAAAGATGGCATATGTTTTAAAAGGTTAGAAAACACTGACTCATTGGCAGAAGGCTGGCCTCTCTCTAGACTTCAGAGGATACAGTGAAAAAGTGGCATTTCATGTGGTAGGAATTAGGAGACATGCACTGCTGTGAGGAAAAAGCTGCAAACTGGAAAGGGATGAATGAGGTAGAATCCCCAGAATTCCATGCAGATGTGTCCATCCACACAGATGTGTTCACTTGCTGACTCACCAGCCGCTTACTGCTTGCCTGGTCAAGTATGAGCTTGACCATGAACAAGACTAGCTGCTGGTGATACAGCAGTGAACAGAGCAGATAAGGACCCTCCCCACAGACGACAATTTTGTGAGCCTTGAGGGCAAGTTATATTTTCTAAGTTGCGTTGTCTATCCGTGCGGTCCTCTGTGTTCTCTCCCTGGTTTGCTGTCCCCTCCTGTCATCTTTCTCTGACACTTCAGCCCTGTCTCAGCTGTGCCATAGCTGTACCCCTGGTGGAGGATGAATACAGGCATGAAGTAAGGAAGGCGTGATGCTACTCTGAGCCGGCACTGTTAAGTAGCAAGGAGCACCAAAAGACAAGATTTCTTTTCATTTCTTTGGTATTTTAGGGTTTCATTTGTACATTTTATATGTACATTTTATTTTATGTCTATATGCCATTTTTCCATTCTGAGAAATACAACTCTTCAGGGAGGATTGTTTTATTTGGTCTTTATGAGTAGTTTATATCAAATTCAGATTCCTAAATTTTGACATGAGTGATTTTTGTTACTCTTTCTGTAAAGAAGAGAAATTGTTTGGATTAACTGGAAAAACCAGTTCTTTACTCTGTGAATTTTCTCTGAACATGTTAATATTATATATGCTTCTAGAAGGTATTTCTGATTTGATAATCTTTACTCTTTCTCTTTGCCATATCACTTCCATTTATTCAGATCTTGGTGAAAGTATTATTGATTTGGAAATTAAAAATCCTTCTTTCATATATAAGGAAAGAAATTGAAAAATGAAAAGTATTTCACCAGCCTGCAGAACTCCCAGCTTTTTATTTATCTCACTGTTTTGGTTTCTTTTCCCATGGCATTGTTTGTCTTAACTGTGAGGAAGCAGATTTTTATGGCCATTGAGGAAAGGGGGGATAGTTGCCAGTAAATCTGCCTGGTATCTGACTATGCTGATGAAAAGGCTCCACTAGCTAGCCTAGCTATCTGCTCATCTTCATTGCATAAAGCACCGTGAGACAACTGCTCATTTGGTGGTTTCTGTCTGACCCTGCACCTCTGACCCCTGCAGATGGTGGTAAGTGCTATCGTGGACACCTTGAAGACAGCATTTCCTCGCTCCGAACCCCAGAGCCCCACAGAAGAGCTGAGTGAGGCCGAGACAGAAAGCAAGCCCCAGGCAGAAGGCAAGAAGCCTAGCAAGTGAGAAGCCCTTCAGTCACCTGGGGACCCTTTCCAGTTCTCAGGGTGATTGCCAGTCCTGAGCCAAAGCCTATCCCCACTCTCCAGCCCTAGGAGAGAGGAGATGGGTCATACATACCAGTTTTTATACAAAGCCAGACCTACACTCCTCAACCCTCAACCCAAAGGAGCCTGAGATCCAGCATAGGCCTCCCTGCTGAATGTTTGTCTTGCCATGGGAACCCAGAACTTAAACTGACCAGGGAGTTTTGACTAGAAGGAAAACTGTAGAATATGGATATTCTCCTTTTCTATTTTCCTGGAAAATTGAGGTGTTTCTTTCCTATTAAGAATTAAGGCTTATAACTGATCTCTGTTTGTCATCATTTCTGGAAATCTTAGCTCAGAAGATGCACGTACTAGCAATAAACAGGAAAAAGCCAGAATAAACATGTGTAGGGCCTATTTTAGGCTATTCTGTCCTGCACTAGAGTCCCACATACACCCTTTCAAAGCCAACATGTGGAAGGGAAGGGCACCACACTTAACCCTTACTGTAAACTTCATATCTGTATCTGGACCATTATGAAGAGAAAGAGTGAGTGAGAGAGAGTGTGTGCGTGTGCATGTGTGTGTGTGTGTGTGTATGTGTGTGGGGAGGGTGGAGAGTTTGTATGTTTGTGTCTGTATGTCTGACTGTCTTTGTCTCTGTGTTCATGTCTCATGGACCAGCAATAAAACAATTTTTAGCCTTTTTTCACTGAGCCCATATTTTGAAGGGTGACCATGATATCTGTGCTTATAAGAGCCTTGAACATGAGGTTAGCACTTGTGGTCCCTTCCCTACTTTTATTTGGAACACTAGGAGAATAAGTGGATGTATGAAAAGGGTACTAACAACAACAAAAACCTTGGTTTATGTCACTTGTCAATTTAATCTCCAACATATTTTTAATGAGTATGTAGTATATGCTCACCATTCTTCTAACTTATGGGAATACGACCATGATAGACTGGTCCCTGTTTTACATTAACAAAAGCCCTTTCTCAAATGCATCGTGGACAGAGCTTAGCGCAATGGTTGTACTATGTTTTAAGAATTGCCAGAATGTATATCGTTTTGGGAATTTCAGGGCCAGGTCTTTCCTGGCAACTCTGACCACAGTAAACTCCCAAGAATAAGTATGGGTGTTCTTGTTTTAAAGCATTAATACTTGTCAGCCCTTGTTTGGAGATCAAAACCATGAATCACGTTCTGTTTCTGCTCTTTGTGTCAATGCCAGGTCCAGATTGAGGTTCTCCAGTAAGATTGCTCCAGCACTGACTATAACTGAGGCTCCTGAGAAGATTCTCTATTGTCTCCAGGAAGGCAATGTGGTAAGAATTTCCTAGGTAACTCCTGGAATTAATAGCTGGGATGTTGATACTGCAGTTACGGACAATTGAGACATTCTCCAAAGTCAGGAGAGATGTAGGTACCTTGCTAAAGGACTTAACCAGCATCTGGATCTCTAATTTTTATTCTAAAAGTATTTTCTCTTAGTGGTTTCTAATTCCTACCCACTCTGGGCCAGCAGGTTGGCTTCTCAAGGGTCATGGCCTTGGAATAAAGGATGGCAGAATGAGAAGGAAAGCCAGTTCTTGGGAGAGAACAGATGACCCAAATGCATTTGCAGCGAGTGAGAATAAAAAAGACACTGTTTTACTTGCAATTTAGGTAGAAAGTGAAAATTTTCTGAAGGTGGTCACAGAGTCCGTTGGGTTCTATACTCATGATACTGATGCAGGGAAGGAACAGGGAAAAGCTGAAGGGCCTTGGTTAATCTCCTATTTTCTTCATTCTTTATGTGATGTGCCGCTGGCTCTTTCTTCAGGAGTCAGAGATCCTATCCACGTCTGGGATGGAATCCTTTATTGAAAAACAGACAAAGTTATTAGAAATGCAGCCAGCAGAAGCCCCAGAAAAAGATTCTGAACAAATCCCCAAAGATTGTACGGATGGTTACTTGTCAGATGAAGGTGTGCCGGCCCGAGACCTCAGCAACGGTGATCCAGGTACGTGACAAGATCTCAGCTTCCACAGAGAAGGGAGGTAGGATGTGACCGTTGGGAGTTGTTGATGTAATTTCTCTTGTGTTCAGCTAAGCAAGCCATGTGTTAAACACCAGTGTTTGAGTTGCTGTGCCAAGTCCTGGGATACAAAGAAGAATGTGACACAGTCCCCAGAGCTGAGTCAAACAGAGGAGCAGGGCACAAAAATTGGAAGTTCTGGTCCAGCAAAATAAGATCCATGCTTATCGTATCATTATCTCTTTTATGTTATTTTTGCCATGCTTTGGCATTTTTGGACTACTCCCTTTACATACTTTCGTGTCTGTGGTACCCCTTCCCTAGTTTTCTCTCCACCTTTCTTATGGTCCCTTCTCAGTCCCCTTTGTTGGTTCCCTTACTAGCCTTCCAGAACTTTATTTTTGGCTCTCTGTTCTTACTCTGCATACTACCCCTGAGTGATCTCATTTGTACTCTTGATTTTATTTTATTTTTTTTTAAGATTTTATTTATTTATTTGACAGAGACACAGTGAGAGAGGGAACACAAGCAGAGGGAGTGGGAGAGGGAGAAGCAGGCTTCCTGTGGAGCAGGGAGCCTGATGGGGGACTCGATCCCAGGACCCTGGGACTATGACCTGAGCCGAAGGCAGTTGCTTAACGACTGAGCCATCCAGGCGCCCCTGTACTCTTGATTTTAAATCTAACGTGTGCTGACGATGCCTAAATATTGGCTGTCGTATTTCCAGTTGCTTACCGGAAATCTCCACTTAGATATACCGTAGGGCAACTGAAGTACAACATGGAATTCTTCCTTTTCCCTGGATCTTTTCCTTCTGTTTTATTTACTGCCATAGCAAATGACGCCACCCAGTTACCCAACATAGAGCAGGAAGGGAGAAGAGGTGAGGACAGGGAGGTTTGCTTCCCAGAAGAAGTGCAGATGTTTTTTTTTTACAGAGGAAAAAGTGGGAGCCCTGGATATTAGTGTGCTTGTTGAGCTAGAACGTATAAAAAAGTTTTTCAGTTCCACCAAGACTGAGGCTCCCACTGAAAAGAAAAGATCACAAAACCCTGGGTTCAGAAGGGGGGAGAAAAAAAGGCTGATTTCAGCATTGTTTCTCAGGTGCCCTTGAACGACGTCACCTAACCTCTACTGTATGGACCTCAGCTTAACTGTGTGAAAAATGAAGTTCACAACCCCACCTCTTCCCACATATCTCACTGGTTAAGTAAATGAAGTATTAGGACCAAAAAGCGTCAGAGAACTGTAGGAAGTTACAAATAAGAGGAAATGGGTAAAACAGTATAATTCTAGCCAAAGTCAAGCCTGTAAATTTTGAACATCATGTCTCTAAGAGTATAGTTTATGCCTGAGCTTTTCTTCTAGCCCTGAGAAACTCAAAATGCTCACATGGCAGGAAATTTACCATTTTCTTCAGAGGACTCGGTGCCTCTTTTTGCCTTATTTTTTACTGCTATGACTAGCTGTCACCACATGGTGGCAGCTCTAGGTAAACGCTAAACCTGAGAAAATCATAAAATCCACAAGGGTGGCTGATGCTCAGGATGGTGCTGTTTCCCAAGGAATTGAATATCTTGTCTTTGAGCAAATGACTGAAAAGAAAGCATATCAGTTCCCATACCCCCTTGAAAAGCAGCACAGAAAAGATACATATATATTAGATGGGATTAAGAAAAAAGTAGGATTCGGTTCTGGAAGATTCATCTAAATCTGAAGTTACTAAATGTCCTAAAGAACTCTTTAGGGAGGAGAACTTGGGCAAGCTGACCAAGACAATACCCATTTGTCCTAGACTAACAAAATTACTGTTGATGATTAATTATATTAATCACAGCAGTAGCACCAGATTGCTGAGATTCATTCTGGAACATTATGTATTCCTGGGGACATCTCCTGGGAAGCAAATCACAGATGACAAGGGACCCCCTGAATGGGGTTAAAAGAACAGATGCTTCCATCCATAAAGTACATCTGTTCAGGAGCCTTCAGCTTAGCATGGGTGTGAAGTCACTTGTGGTCTTTCCAGTCTTTGAAAGAGGAAAGAAATCAGTCATTGTCATGGCATATTTTACCAAAGGTAGAGTGCTCTTCCTCGAACCGCATGTTCTCTCAAAACCAGACTGAAGCCTTCTGGATCCCAACCCAACAGCTCTGTGTAATGGAGATGCTTTCAAAGCAACTTGTTTACAGGAGAATGAATCCCAAAACTCTCCCCAAATCTGCTGCCCACAACATTTCCATGATGCTTTGTGGAGGCCAGTGGAATATAAAGATGGAAGAGACTGGGCCTTGCCATTTCCAGTTAGTCACTAGTTGGGAGCAGTTACTTGGAACAGAATGTATTTAGTTCCCAGGGGGAAATACAAAAGAAACAGAAACTAGATAGGTAAAATAATTATATGTAAAATCATTTAGAAAGATAAGTATTACTAAGTGACTAAGGAATATAAACAAAGAATTATAAAGAAATACAGAACCTATCACTGAACTTTTTAGATATAAATATCTCTTGATTTAAGTACAGAAGAATTACAGAAATACAAGATGATTGATATAAGGGTGAAGATCCAGTGCACTGAAATACATTCCTCCAGGGAAGAATGAAGGGGAGTAAGTCGGAGGGGGAGACGAACCATGAGAGAAGATGGACTCTGAAAAACAAACTGAGGGTTCTAGAGGGGAAGGGGGTGGGGGGATGGGTTAGCGTGGTGATGGGTATTAAAGAGGGCACATTCTGCGTGGAGCACTGGGTGTCATGTACAAACAATGAATCATGGAACACTACATCAAAAACTAATGATGTAATGTATGGTGATTAACATAACAATAAAAAAATTTAAAAAAAAAAAGAAATACATTCCTCCAGAATGGGTCTCTTCTGAGTTACTTTTGATGCCTTTTCATACCCCAGGAGCAGAGACAGAGCTCGCTGACACAGCCCTAGATCTACTCCTCTTGCTGCTGATGGAGCAGTGGAGATGGCTATGTACAGAAAACATGCAGAAAGTTCTTCATCTTGTGTTTGGGACCCTAGTTCAGAGGTAAGATGGCAGAGTTCTCCATTGTATTAGAGTCTCAAGTTGGATAGGGGTTGAATGTGATGCTGAATTCTGCACTGGAGAGGGAAAGTGTAGAATCCAGGAAACCTGCAGCCATAAGGAAAGACAGAGACTCTGTAATAGGTGCCCAGGGATGAAGACTGCCTGAAGAGTACCAAAAGGCTTGTGTTAATCACCTCATCATCTAAATGGGTCTGCTTCTGTAAGACTTCTGGCGTAATCCACTGAGTTATAGACACTGCCTGTGATCTTAAAACACTTCACCTCAACTCTTCCTGCTCGGGGATCAGTTCTCCACCCAGTTATGCTCCCAAGCCCTATACCTTTCACCTCGGTAAAACGGACATTTCTCTTCACTGACAGTATATATTTACTGTGATGATAAGCAGTGAGACAAGGAGAAAACAGGTCAGTGCTCTGAAAATAAAGATTGTTTTCTCCAAAAGGTATGTAAACATTCACGACTAAAAAAGTACTTACACAGGATGGTAAGGAATAAAAGTATTACTTACACAGGATGGTAAGGAATAAAAGTATACTTCGATATAAAATGTGGACTGTGATCCCAACACCACTTGCGTCTCCTAAAAGGTCTGCATATGGATGGAGTTTTTAGGTGCTAACTTCCTAACCATGAAACTGACACAAACTTTGCTAAATTCAGGATGGCCAGAGACATGGTCTCAGAACCAGATATAGATAGTGCTTGCTTATGTTTTGACCATTCTTGTTTTGATTTCTCTCTTTTGAGACATCCTGGCAGATCCTAAAGTAACAAGCCCAATTCTGACCTCTTCTGTTAGCGTATGTCTCATGATAATAGATCACACCAAGAAGAAAAACTATTTTTAAAAACAGAATTATGTGTCAGTTCTACAAGTAGAAAATCCATTAACAAGGAGCAAGTAAATCTTCCCTCCTACTCTCAGAGTTACTTAAGATTAGGGAAGCTTAAGGAGCTTTAATAATAAAAAGACCTAGTGAAAGAAAAGGATGCACTTTCATATTTGCTGAGCACTCATCATATGCCAGCACTGACCTCTGTGTACATACATTTTCTTGTAGCAGCCAAGTGAGGTAGGTAGCCCCATTTTATAGAAGAAAATAGAGGTTGGCAAGGTCAGCTAGCATACTCAAGGTCATAGTAAATGACACCTGCACTTTGAAGCTAGATGTATATAACTCCAAAGCCAGTGTGCTTTTTCCTACATGTTGTAGCTGACAACTGGTCTCCAACCGAAACCCACATATAAAATGCTGACTAGTCTCCATGCCATTTGACTTTCTCCTTTGTCCCTCCTCCATACTCAACTCTGCCACTAGAGTGCTTTTTCGGAAAAGCAAATATGAACATATAGTCCACACTTAATATCCTTCAGTGGTGCCCTATTGCCTACAAAAGTGATTTTTCCACTGTTTCCCAGAGTTCTAGGGTTCCACAGAGGTGCTTTAGAAGCTAAGGGGAAAACTGAGTGGACAGTGATCTAATCAAAGAAATTTCATTTTGGTCAGTGTAATAGGCTAGGGATCTGGGTAATTTTTTGTTTGAAAAAGGGCTCCACTGTGTTTAAAATACATATTTATTATATTAAAATTTCAGCTCTTTTCTTATGTGACATGGTTTGGTCCCAGCCTTATTTCTGATTCTCCCCCATGCAAACCATTCATCATGATCTGAACACTCAGTGATCTCTCTTCCTTCAGGCCTTTGTTCATTCTCTTATCTCTACCAGAATGGTCTTTCTCTGTTCATTCTTCTACTCATTCTATCTCATGTCTCTCTCGTTCTGTCTCCTTCCCTATGTCCAAAACTCTCCCTCTTCTTGTCTGCTTGGCCTACTGCTAAATATTTTTCAAAAATTAAGCATTAAATGTCATTTATTCTGAAACTTTTTTGTGGTATCCTCTCCCACCTTCCCCCAGAACTAAGGAGCCCTCTTTTCTACTCTCAAAGTTGTGATGATTATACTTATCACAGTGTATTAGAGAAATGATTTTCTTTCCCTAATCCAGTAGTCCTCAAATGGGGGGCAGTTTTCACCCAGGGATATTTGGCAATATCTGGAGATATTTTTGGTTGTCACAACTGCGAAGGGAGGCAGGAAGTTATTTCATCTAGTGGGTAGAGGCCAGGGATGCTGCTGAACATCCTACACTACACAGGACAGCATTCTCCCCACCCCCCCAAACAACAATGAATCATCCTACCCAAAATATCAGTAGTGCAGAGGTTGAGAAACTCTGCCCTAGACTATCAGTTCTTTAAGGAGTAGACCTGGCTATATATCCCCAGCAACTTACACAGGACCCAGGACATAGAAGATGCCATTAAATGTTAGATAAAAGAATAAACATTTCCTTTCTCATTACCTTCATATTTGAAGTAGAGTCTCTCTGTTTTTATTCAGTCACCTGTGAATGTTGCTAACTGAGCCTTCATTTCTTTCTTCCTCTATTAAGTTTCCCCTTGCTGATCTTCCAAATGCTTTCCCAAAACTGGAAGATTCTAAAACTAGCTAGTATGTGATAATTGATTACCCCCTGTCCTTGAAGTCATTTACATGATGAATTGGTTTCAAAACACAAGAAATTATTCAGTAGGAACAGAAAAGTATAGGTGAGTGAGGAGGAATTTTTAAAAGATTAAGATTCAGGTAGGAAGAAGTTTACCTAAAGTTTGAATAACTCAGAATATTAAAGGGCTTGAGCCAGTAGCAGGTAAGGAAAGAGAAACGTATTTGGGAATTACAGGCAGATCATTGAAGAAGTAGTATTTTACATAGTTAGGGTTCTATGGGAAATTAAATACAAGGGAATTTCTGATTGAGAATTCTAAGCCAGATTGCATTTACCTCAGTGGGCGATGATTATAAATTCTCTAGGGATAGGGAAGAGACAAAGATAAAATGGAGTGGGTGGGATGTGCAGAAGTAAATATATTGTGCCCTCTGGTGTGAGCATACTGGTAGACAGTTGTCCAGGCTGTTTGTAGCATTCATCCACTATACCTTGAAATACTCTTACCTATCTGTCCAGCTGGGAAATTGTTTTGGTCTGACTCCTTTATTCACCGGACTGGTCAGTAGGAAGGAAATAGACTCAGTCCCTACTTTTCACATTTTGTACAGTTTCATGGTGTTAAAGCTGAGGGCCTTATCCATGATCATCAAGCTAATGCGTGTTGGAGCCAGAAATCAAACCCAGGTATTCCAAAGCCCAGGTTCTTATCTACACTATATACTACTTGTCTGCTATGATTAATCTCTCTGAGCTTTGGTTTCCTCATCTGGAAAATAAGAATAATAATAGTATGGATCTGTTTAGGTTCATAAAAGGTGCCCAAGTAGATATTACGTCTTAATATTTGCACTTCAGAAAAAGGAAAGAAGGATAAAAAGTATTTTCTTTTTCTAATTGCTCCAGCTAGTGGCCCCAAATTTGCTCTACTTTTATGTCTTCAGGATGACTTTTGTGTCTTCAGGATGCCCCACTCTATATCAGTCTCCTCCCATAGCTACCACTGTCCCTACTATGCCTGTCTGAGTTACACAGAATAGAGCTCCTAAACAATAGAGACTTTGTAAGGCCTTTCAAGGTGACTTTGTGCCAATGGGCTCATTTGTTAAAGCAACAACCAGAGTGTTCCTGTGTCTTACATCGGGAAGCAGACTACCTGCGGTCTCTTTCCAGCACAGACAAGCATAGGTTAAGTACAGAGTTCAGTATTTTTCAGGATTACTGGTGCTCCTGGTTACATGGGTGGGGAGAGTGGCTGGAATCAAGTAGTGCCTTTCCTCATGAAAAGAACTTTGAATCAAGATAAGTTTTAGCCTTCATGTCCCCATCTGTTGACGCTTCCACTAGAACCACGCTTCTAGTTAGCTGGGTACATAGCTGTCAGGTGAATGAAAATGAACAAAACCCACGGGTAGCTCACACCATAAGCAAAATCAGGGAGAGGGCTTACAGCTAAATTTCCCTTGACTTTGCTTTTACTTCTTTTTTTTAATAATGAGGTGGCATCTCTTTGTTAAAGGAGGGAAATTCTGGATGTATTCAGTGAATTTGAATGAAGCTAGTATGACTCTTGTGCAAGAACAGAATACTGTGGCTCTTACTTTTGGAAAACTCTTTGTAACTGTGGTCTGTTATCATAATTTTTTCCAGGCGATGATATTTTATACTTACTCAGTTGTCTAATATCCCTTCCTGTCACAAAGTTCTTACTTATTTCTAACCAAATTTTATCCTTAAGTCCATTTTGTTTTGTGTTAGCTGCAATAGAAATAGGAACACAGCTGGCTGACACCCTTCTCACCCTGAGTCTCCACAGACTAGAACTAAGAGTCTTATCCTTCCCTGGTCAAGGCCTTTCATCTTTCCCTAGAAGTCATTCCATCTTTTTAATGATATATAAACATGACCCTCTTCTCAAATATCTTGTGCTGGGTTCACAGTGCTCTTGAAGCTTTTTTACAATAAGAGTCAAGAAGAAACCGTGGCTATCTGGAAAAAGAATCCCAGTTCCCCTTCCAGAGGCATGAAGGATCTGTGGTCTGTGGTCTTGTATCAGCAAGTTCCCCCTGTGTGTGGTAGACATGGAAAAGACAGGGCTTATTTCAGGACTCAAATTGTAGACATTGATCACCTTGTCACCTTCAGGATATTTAGTATCCAGCAAACCTTTGTTGAGAGTTTATTTTGTGCAGACACTGTGCTGAACACACAAGCGTATTGTATCACTTAATCCCCTCAAAAGCCTTGTGAAAGAGGTATCATGATCCCCATTTCAAAGATGAGGAAGCTGAGGCTTACAAAGAATTGTTATTTAGTCCAGATCACAGAGCTAATAAGTATACCACAGGCAGAATTCGAACCCATGTTTGTCTGATTTTCAGCTATAATGACTTTATCTTTCAGGGATTGCCCTGGGATTTGAAGGGATTAAAAACCAACAAATATCTTTGCCTCAGAGTAGTCTACATTCCTCAAGAAGAGATTATCAGTCACTTTGTAAACTCCAAACCACGGTTCTGGGTATGCACATTCACATGTAACACAAAGGGCCCTGCAGCATCCTGAGGTCAGCCCATGTTACTTCTCCCTGGACAGCTTACATTTCTTTTTATTTTTAAAAAGAGGTTCATACAGTGTTACATTCTTGGGCTTTACTTGCTTTGGTAAGCAAATAAGCTGAAATTTGATATCCCCCCAAAGCTACAGCACCTTCCCTGCCACTCCACTTACCATTGCTACTCTGACAAAGAGGTATGGTGTGGTCCCTGCCTGCTTCCTGCTCCGGTGTTGGCCTCTCTCAGACTGTCCCCATGAGGGCTGCCCAGGGAGCACCATGTTTGCTGTGTCTCTGAAACCACAGGGATCGGAGCTGTATCCTTTTGCAGATGACGTGGACTCTCCTTTGAGCTCTGCACTTTAAAGAGAAGGATAGTTGGTATTGGGGCCACTGATAGTTACTGCCGCTTCTCTAGTATCATGAACACACTGCAGCTGGGGCATCAGGGACTGTACAGCCATCTAGATTTGCATTCATCTCCTTAAAATGTCCTAATTTTCCAACCTCCTGCATTATCATCCCCAAAAAGATAAATTCTCCCTTCAGCTTTGTTTACTCTCCTTGCTCCCTTAAAAGACCTATATATGCGTAACTGCCTTGGATGCCAAGAACTCTTGCCAAATCATGAGTGTGCGCTCCCTCACTCTCAAGCTCACTCTCTAGCCTGCAAAAAAAAAGGAGAGTAAATTCAACCTCATGACCCCTCCTTCTAAGCCAAGGTTGGAAGAGCTCTGAGCTAAGCCAGGCTTCATAAATCTCCCTTGATTGTTGGTGTGGAGAGAGTGGGGGAAGGGAGCTCAAGAGAAGTTAGATGTCCAAAAAAGGCATTGTTAAGTCAAAGGGAAGTCTTGGACGCATGCGCGCCTGACCTTGTGTGTCAGCTTCTGTGCTGGGAACATCCAATTATGTAAGAAGGAGCCCTCCTTGTTTGGAACTAGAGACAAAGGGAGGGGCAGAGGAGTGAGGGTAGCAGGCTAAGCCACGGAGTGAATCCAGCTTGTGCAGAATGCTCATGTCTGAAAACAGAAGAAACTTAGCAGTATTCCTGCATGCATCAGAATCAGGGTTAGGAAATTGGACAAGTACTCAGACATGACTAGGTTGGAGGGAAAGAGGAGGAATGTACTGTGCTCCATTGATAGTAGAAGGTTCGGGGCAGGAAGATCCAGCCAAGGTAAGGGGTGAGATTATTATGGAGTCCTGATGGAGAGCAAAGGAATGAGAAGAAGCTGGACTGGTTCCCTGCCTGGATGCCCAGAGCAATGCCATGATAAAAATATGAAGCAGGCTAGCAGTAGAGTACACGAATGCCACGTCCCATGGCTCTGCCCTCCCCATGGCCCCGAAGATGGCATCAGGCTCTGTGTCAAAAGGGCAGCAGACACATTCCTGGCATCTACATCAGGATTTCTTAAAGAGTGAGTGAGTGAGTGTGTGTGTGTGTGTGTGTGCATATGCGTGTGTGTGGGTTGGGGGGCACGTGAGAATGGAATAGCATGGTAAAAAGAGGAAGGAAGAAAAGGTGAAGGTTCTGTAATCTGTGGACAAAGGAGAATAGAAAAGTATGTGAAGTCAGGAATTCTATAGAGATGAAGGAAAAAAGAAAGAATGTGTCAGGTTTAAGGAGTCCAATAAGCAGTGGACCCAGGAGAAAATTAAATGGCAAGCTCTGGACTTTATGCCAGGCCATGAACTCGTTTTCTTAGAAATGCAGTCCCTATAAACCATCTCCCAGGAAAGGTCAGGAGAAGAAGTGTGGCGAGAGGAGGGGACCCTTGCAGAGGGCTGTGTTGCCAGGCACGCGTGTTCGTCTTCCTGAAAGACGGTTAAAAATGGCTGACTACGTCCTCTGCACTAATTCTCCCAGGTCACGCCAGAATCAGAGGAGTTCCTTACCACTTTCTCAATGGGCATGTCTAGAAGCAGATGGATAAAGGGTCTCTCTGACCTTGGTTAGATCTTAAGGGAAACTCCAGGCCTGCCACCAAAGGATACAAGCAAGCGCCCCAGGAAAGGAGCTGACATTTAATACTAACTGTACCAGCTAAGCAGCTTTGTGCTTCATGGACCGATGTGCAGTGCAGTTCTGTGAGATAGACCTATATTTACACATCTTACAAGTGAAGAAGAGGATATTCAGATTAAGCTTCCCAGAATCATAGAGCTAGGAAGTATGAGCCCTAAGATTTCTACTTCAGTCATCCTGGCCTCAAAGCCCATGCAATTTCCTCTACTCTGTATTGCCTCCCCACTCTGCTGGCACAATGCTGGGTTTCTCACCAAGCTGTGCCCACTAGAACTGGCCTCACTTGCAAGTCCCTCTGCCTTATTTGCGTCTAGTCTTTCTTGCTTTCCATCTGACTGGACTCAAGGACACATGCACATTTAGGTAGTATATAAATTGATTTTCATCTACATATTTCTGATTTTTTTCTTAAAACACTCCTGGATCAGAGATTGCATAGTCTCCTTTAGGTATCCCTATTCTGCATCCTGTTCTCAGTGAGAAAAAGATTTTCAGAGTTAAGATTCAGAGTTTCTCAAGGAACATAGATTACAGCTTTTCTCCTTTGCTCCATAAACTTCTCTTTCTTGTAATTCAGTTCTGGCGTCTTGTGGTTTCTTATACCTGATCTCTTTCTATGCAGTTTCTGTAGGAAAATAGCATACTTTTGCAAGAGCCCCAGATACAAACTAAATCTCAAAATTCTTTCAAACCAAGTCTCCAGATTTTCCTGTCAGATTATTTTCTGGCCCTTTATTGACTTGAGTCATTATTGACTCAAGTAGTTTTTAGAGGTCCTGAAAATAATTTTTTGCACTGATGCTTTGCTCACGTTGTATTGTGCTTCCTTGGGAGAAAAGGGACACTGCTTGTCTCATGCCTCTCCCACTAGACCTTGACAAAGGGAAGTTCTCAATTTCTGTAGATTGGGCCAAGAAGGGCCCCAGGAGTGTCTCCTATTATGAGCAGTCTCCCTGTCATATTTCTTAGGTGTCACTTACTCTACACCCACCTTCGGATGAAGATACCATGTCTTTTCTATCCTATACTGACACTTACTACTTGAATACATCTTTAAGGTTGTAATAGATAGGTGGTACCTGATTGCCTGTGCCTGTGTGTTTTTGCACTTCTGCGTGTAAATTCTCATACACTCAGAGAGGCAGAATTGGTTATTGCATCAGTTAAGAATAAAACAGGATCTCATGAGGTATTTAGACCTCAGTACCTTTCTTCAGGTCAAGTTACTGGTACCTCTTGCCCATCTGTAGCTACAAATAGGAACCCAGGACAGTTCTGATTTCAGTATCCTGAGAGCGGGGACTCTGTCTTATTCATCATTCTGTCATAAGCACCTAATCATATACATGGAAGGCACTTAACAAATTTGGTCGAATGAACATCACATGCCATTCCAATCAAATCAAGTCCCTCTGTTTATCACTAGTGAAGATCTCAGAGATTCCTCAGTCATGCTGGGGGACAAGAAACACCAGTGTAAACTGAAGTCTCTGTTATATCCCTCCCGCACAGCTCTTTAAGTGAGCACCTCAAATTCCCAGAGCCATGGTTGAGCCTGAGAAGAGGTTTTTCCTTTGGGCCCTTCAGGCCCTCTCCTATCCTAGCGGCACTCTCCTTTCCAGAAGAACATAGTGTCCTCTCTGCCATGGGCCCCCACTGTGAGGCCCATCTAAGCTGGCCCTCTCTGGAAGCATGTCCCGCTGTTGTGCTTCTCAGCTTCTTTCCTTCCACGCAGGGAAATAAGAATATGGGCTTTGAAGTCAGACAGATCTGAATTCAAATCCTCCTTTGCGTCTTACTATCTGTGTGACTTAGAACAAGTCACTTAACCTCCCTCTGCCTCCATTACTCTCCAAATGGGAATAACAGTGCCCAGCTCATAAAGTTAGTTGGAAGATAAGAGATGATAATGAAAGCCTCTTGAGGCATGCCTGGCACATAGAAGCTCTCAGTAACTGTGAGTTCTCGTTCATCTTTACAAGCTCCATGTTCCACTTCCTTGGGAACTCTAAATTGCTAGGGCAGTAGCATATCTGATGTAAAGAATATGTTTACATTTTAATGTGTTTTTTTGGAAAAGTCTTTATAGTGTGCTTGCTTTGGGATCTGTTAGCAAAAGACCCTGGGAGACAGAAATTCTTTCCTGCACCCTTTAAATCCAGGTCCCTTTCTTCATATGATCTTTTATCTATGCACTCTTCCATCCTGTCTTATATACTTAAACTCTTCCCTGGTCATATCCAGAGCAGAACCTCAGAGTTTCTTCAGAACCAGGGAACTGCCTAATCCAGGTGCTCCTAACTCTCTTCATTTGCTTCCTAGGAAACTAACTTTATGTAGTTTTTGTTATGGTGACCTCTTTACAAATAATTTTTGAGAAGTCTGTGTAAGATTTGGTGCCTGTGTGTACTTACTAAGTAGCAGCTGCCGGCTAGCTCTTCAGATCTAATATATGACTGTTTGTACTTCAAGGTCCTTTCAGCCTAAGAAAAGAGAGAACCCATATGAATCAATTAGAAATACTGAACAATGTGAAGCTAAATGACGTGGTATAGACTGTAAACAGTAAAAAAAAAAATTCAGATTCTTGGGCGTAAACATTAGGGAGGCTTTATAGAGGAAAGTAAGTGTTTAGAACTAGATGTAAGATAGGTATCATTTAGACAGGTTTAATGTAAAGAATATTCCAGACACAAAGCATTTTAAAGAGAGGAGAGGGCATTATTTCTGCTTCTAAATAAAAAAGTAACCTTTAAACATATTTTTAATGTCTTCATCCAGTTACTCTCTGAGAGAGACAGAGACAGTGTGTGTATGTGAGAGAGAGTGTTCATGCGTACAGAAGACAGAGAGAAAAATCATTTTGTTAAATATGTCTTGGAAAGCACAGCAAGCTGTTGCGACTTTGGGACTTAGAACAGGAATTCTCCCTCTGGGCACCAGGTGGCACTGCAGGTTAAACTATACCCATTGGCCTTCTTTGAGGGAGTATTCATTTTGCAATCACAGGTCCTTGTCTTGGTGGTGATAGTAATGGAAACCATTCCCTGTCTTGTTCCATGATTCAGAAGCTACTTACCTGCCCTCTCCTCCGGGCCATTGACTTTTAGATGAGCCCAGTTTCTTTTATCTCTTACCCTTCTCCCCTCTCTTCTGATCAGTCTTCAGTGGACACTTGCTTCTTTGAGCAGTATGTACTGCCAGAAGTTGCCCCTTTGAGTTCATTCCACCCCTCAAGGAGTCAGTGCTAGAGCTGATTCATTTGAGATCATTTTGACTCAGAAACCCAGAGTAAACCAGAGAGTCTACGGTGATTAAACCAGCTGGACATCCGAAAAAAATCTGCTGATATTCTCTATAAGCTATTTTAAAAAAATCTGTTGGTATTTCCTGTAAGGTAGTTGGTCCTATACTCAGTGCCTTTTTGGATACCAGAATCCTAGATCTCCATCACACTGAGGTAGACATTGTCAGTGCTAGATTGCACTGATGTTGGGAATCTTATCCACCTCTTAAATGAGTAGGGTGTTTCCTGTTGCTTTCAGCCATGGATGGAGATCATTTGGCTCTTTCCTGTTAACTTGGTGTTGGAGACACAGCCATATGTTAATTCTTGAGGTTCGATCTTTACCTCTGTCTTTATTTTTTTATTATTTTTTAAAGATTTTATTTATTTGAGAGAGAGCGAACAAGCAGGGGCAGGGACAGAGGGAGAGAGAGAAGCAGACTCCCCGCTGAGCAGGGAGCCCAATGCAGGACTGGATCCCAGGACCCTGAGATCATGACCTGAGGCTAAGGCAGCCACTTAACCAACTGAGCCACCCAGGCACCCCTACCTCTTTCTTTAGATATAGATTCACCAAGTGCCCTGTGGAGGAGTAGACCTTATGGTACTAGCGCAGGGAGGGAGTAAGGGTGAACTAGTAGGAAATACACCTTAATCTAGTGCTGATGTAAGTATGGTGCCAGAGATTTTCTTGGGGGGAATTTAGCCCTTCCCCAATAAATATATAATCGGTGTAAACATGGTATGCTTGTTATATAAATGCAGCTTCAAAATAAGTCCCCTGGGGTGCCTGGGTGGCTCAGTTGGTTAAGCGACTGCCTTCAGCTCAGGTCATGATCCTGGGGTCCCGGGATCGAGTCCCATGTCGGGCTCCTTGCTCAGCAAGGAGTCTGCTTCTCTCTTTGACCCTCTTCCCTCTCGTGCTCTTTATCTCTCATTCTCTCTCTCTCTCAAACAAATAAATAAAATCTTTAAAAAAAAAAAATAAGTCCCCTGTCCACCTCCTACCCTGTCCCCCTTGTTTTCTAACCATAGGTGGTGCCCCAAAATCCCTACTAGTATGTGGAGATTGTGGAGTCATCACCACAGCTCTGTTACATACCCTTAGTATCAGGATGGATAACCATCTCTTTGGAAAGGTTTTAAAATTCAGGCTATAGACAAGAAACTGGAAACAGATACCTTTGGGTACCTCTTCTTCCCCAAGGTGCTTCTGTTCATTATAGTTCCTTTTCCCTGTGCTCCTTCCAGTATTTTCCCTATTTCCTTAACTTTGACATCTGCTTCTGTCTATCTCTTGTTCTCTTTGAGACTGGTCTTTTCCAGCTTCCTCTAACCATTTTCACAGCATGATTTGGAACCCTATCATGTCTGCTTATTTAAACCCAGCCCCTAATTCTCTTCCAGATCATGGCTGATCATAACCTGTAATCTAGTAGACGTCGGGAGCCAGTCCCATCATGCTGGAGCACACAGTTACCATCTTTCCATCCATTTTCCTCCTCCCTCCTCTCCTGCAGTGGTGGGGTTTGCCCAGAGCAGAGCCTGGATAGCTCGTTGTTAGGTAAACTCATCAGGAACAGCAGGGGTTTGGTTGTCAAGACAACAATGAAATCCCTGCCTTCTGCCCTCCTTTGTGTCTTGCCTTTCTTTCCAGTGCTCCAGTTCTAAGCATTTCTCTCCCTCTCTGCCCTTTGCCCCTCCGTGGGTTCAATATTCTTCTGAATAGGTGGCCATTTTAATCAGCCTTCCCTTCCTTCCCCCCGTCTTCCAGCCCTAGGTGCTGAGAAAGAAAGGCTCATGATAGCTGCCTGGTGACTGAGAATGACCCAAGCTTGCTGTTCACATGGGAGTGAGGAAAGAAGGGAAAAGAGAGATTTTGGATCCTGCAGTCCAGTCCTTGGCAGTGAAAGTTTCACTCTTAGAGAATATAGGGGTCTTGTTTTAGGAAGAATTCCAAAATACAATCTTCACATTACCCATAATCCCCTGGGGTTTCTCCTTAATCTTCCTAAATATACAGGACAGAAATGATTCACTGTTCTAATATGTATACTCCTGAGCCTGCCAGGAGGGGAGTCTGTTTTGCAAAAGGGACAATTGAGGCATGAAATGCAAAGCTCACTCGGGATCTTTCCATCATTTCTAGGACTGGTAGAGTTTTTTAAGAGAATCCAAAGGAGGCCCCTGGGTGGCTCAGATGGTTAAGAGGATCCAAAGGAGTCTTCAACTCATGCACAGAAACACACAGGCACTTTCAAAAATGCTTTCATTTTTCTCATTTGATCTTGATATAACTTTGTGAAGAAGGCAAGGCAAGAATTAGCCCATTTTATTAAGAAGGAAGCCAGACTTCAGTTCATTTGAGTGGTCAAGCCAGGCTCAAAACTGCGGCTTCTCGGTGTTATTTCCGCTCATTACTGCACACTGCCTGTGTGAGGCTCTCTGACCACTCAGTGTGTCTTTTCCCTAGAAGAGTATGAACTAGTTTTATACTCAGTATTGCCTCGAAAAGTGTGGTGACAGAGGAATCTCTTGGGCTTAGAGCAGAAGCGTGGACTGTTCCAGAGACTCTAAGGGGGTTTCTGGTTGTGAGGCAGATGTCCTGCTGCTTTTACATGGATCAAATGAAGAGCACAGACAGCCATCCGAGAAGCATGACTTTGTGCCTAGCTTTCAAGTCCATCAGCTGTGATGTGTCAGAGCTGGATTATGGTGCATTAGCAACATAGTAAGGGGCCGAGAAAAGTTAATCTGAAGGTCTTCAGAGATACACTAGATTTGTGTAAGAAGCTTTCAAATTGGAATCCTAAGGCTATCACAATACTTAAATCTAGAACAAATTTCTAGAGCTCTCCCTTTGCAATTAGTCTCATTTATCCCATGAACACAGAACTTCTCAAATGTGTTCCTCTCCCTCTGTATTTGTTAGAAAGGTAACTTGACCCTTGCTTTTGGTCACTTTTTACCCAAACATTCTGCTACGTTCTTTTCTTACTAGCTTCAAGTAATGGGCTGGAATCAGTTTGATGTTGTTCCATCCATCAGGGGGCACTTCCCAAAATACAAGTGTGACTCACAGTCCTCATAACCCCTTTGCTTTTGCTTGATTTTCAGTTTCTTCTATCCTTGGGGCCTATTTGCCAGGAAAAGTGACAAAAACGTAGACTGCTGGTATCTCTCTTCTCTAAGATTTATAGAAAGTGCCAGATACGAAGCATGGCTGACCCACTCCTTTCCTTCTATCTCTCTTACCTTCCAGGGGAATACATAACCAGGTGTGAATTGCATGGATTATTCATGATGAATTCTTAATTCTAGCTCAGCTGACTTACTGCCCAGGATACTTACCGCATTTACCCTACAGCTGGTTTGTTGGCACACAGTTTAATTTTAATGTTATCTGAAACAAAAGGTTATTAGGAAAGCAAATCTGTCAAATGTTTATATGAAGACATACAAAATGCCAAATAGAAAGGATTTCTAGATTGTACACTATTTTTTAATCTCTTACTGCCTTCCTCCATAAGTATGAATAATGAAGAGCTTACTATTCTTTTGCTGCTTTAAGTATTGGGATGTTTGCTTTTTTCAAAGCTTATTTTGAGCTGTGCGCCGTCCTTTAAGACCATTGTTTGTCCCATAGAGAGCATTAATTCCCTTGTAACTAATATTTGTTGATTATCCATTCTGTGCCAGACACGATGTCAAGTGATCAAAATACAGAACAAGACCCCAAATCCCTACGCTAGGAAGTTTAATATCCAGTTGGAGGGGCAATCTTATAAATAAGGAGTTAGAATATAAAGTTGGGATTTTAAAGAGGACTCTATAGGTGATGAATAGAAGGGATGAAGTAATGGACGATGAGAGGCCCAGAGAAAGCTCACAGGAGAGATGACTTCTGAGACAGGATTGAAATGGTGAAGGGAAGTTGAGAGCAGACATTGGATAACAGAGTATTGATGGCAGAGCAGTAAACAGCCTGGCAAATTTGTGATACTCAAGTCAGGTATGATTAGGAATAGAAAATGTGCAACAAGAGGAGCCATATTACCCTGAAGAGGGTGCGGACTCAGAGCGAGTCAGTGAGCCATTCAGAGATCAAGTTTGCCCCCATTTGCAGGGAAACCTTTTACACAGTGCAAACAGGTGATGACATGACCAACTTTGTAACTAAGAAAATCACTTAAATAGTTCCCTGGAGGATTAACAGAAGGAGGCAAAGTTAGAACCAAGGAGACAAATTAGGAAAGGGTTGCACCAGTAGAAATGAAAGGTGATGAGGAATTGCTATAAAAATGGGAAAGGGTAAGGAGTGCCAGAGATGGAGGAGGTAGCATCACCTAGATTTAGCGATTGTTTCAGTAATTCTGTGGTGTTGGCAGGGGGATATGTGGATTCGGAACAGGGAAAAGGAGGAACTAAGAATGATTCTGTTTTCTACCGGGTAGATTGAGACGCATAATTAAGAGGATGATATAGTATCTTTCTGCCCAGCATATTGGACATGTGATTATAAGTCCATGGCTGCTCATCAAATCAGTACATTATTATCTCTTTTTGTGTAAAAATAAATGACGACACATGAGGAAGCAGGGACTGTATTTCTAGTAATTTAGGACTTAAGGACCGGGAGCCCAGATTGTATTTTTCATCTTTTCTTCTGTCTGCAAGTTCTTTTGTCTTTGGAAGAAAAAGGAAAATGTAGAATGTGTAAGCTAGTACAAAGGGAAGGTTTCCACAGTTTCTGTTCTTTGGCACATGATACTCACAAGGCAGATTCCCAACTCAAATAGAGCATAACTCAAGGCTAGTAGAGAGAATATACATGGCAAGAAGACCTGTCAATTCAGTGAAGAGCAAGAAGCCTAAAAAAAGTTTTTTTGTTTGTTTTTGTTTTGTTTTGTTTTGTTTTGTTTGAGTTAAAGCTAACACTGGATATTATGGAAAACAGCTGACAGGAAAAGTGGAGGTGGATGAAAGGTTAATAGAATTCACAGGAGAACAGAACAGAGAATGAGATAAAAAATAATACCATTTTATAGGCCATAATAATGAGTTAACTTAAAATTCTAACACTCAAAGTTATCACTGAGAATTATGGAATAAGATTGATTCATTCAGTACTTGATGGCTTATTGTATGACTGGCACTATTATAGTAAATGCTGAGGAAGATATCAAAATGATAAGATCCCCTCCCACAAAACCTTAGATTCTTACTCTTTTGGCATTTACACGAAGCTCCACCAACATATGTGGAGTAAATGGAATAAACAAACACAGAATTCCAGTGAGGAAAGGAAAGAATCAAGATCAGATGAAACGAGGGTAGTTAACTGATTCTAGAATGCATATATTTTAAAAAGGGGCAGAGGGGAGGACACATACTGGCTAATGCAAAATAGCTATAGAACTAATAAGAATGGTGTCCAGTAAGCTTAAACTCTGAGTTGAAGTAGTGAATAAATGTTAGAAGAAAAGACTTAAAAAAAAAAAAATCAAAGAAAATACAGGTAAATCTTTTGAAACAGATGCTATAGTATTCACTAGCTATAGTGAGAAAGCATTTATTCATTTATTCAACAGTGAATTGGTCTGTTTGCTAAGCTGTTTAATTTCTGGGTTTTTTCTGTCAAGGAAAATGGTTTGACAAGAATTGGAAAGACACAATTAAACTAGAAGACTAAAATAGGAATGCAAATAAGAGAGCACTTAACCTATTTTAAGGCTCCTGTACCTGACCCAGATGAATTATATTCTATGGAACTAAAAATTTGTATTTATCATTGAAGGCCTAAGATCATTAAAAAAAAAAAATGGCATATAGGATGTGTTAAGTTGGAGATGGACAAATATCTTGCCTTTTAAAAAATGGATACAGGTCGTTAACCCTTGACAGTTATTTCTAGAAATTTCTGAAGCAGATTATTAAATAGATGTTTTGTGAACATTCTCAGAGAGGGAAATGGCAAGCCCCAGAAATTAGTATGTGTTCAGTGGGAATGCGCCCTGCCTGATTAGCATGGTTTCTTTCCTTCTTTAGCAGAATTATTAAACCATTAAATTAAAGGAATGCATTGGTTATTAAATTGTAGGTGGATTTCAACCAGCTTTTGCCATATTCTCATAACATCCATGTAGACAAAATGGACATACGTAGCCTGGACGACAGTACTTTAAAAAAAAAAAAGATTTTATTATTTAGAGAGAGAGCATTTGTGTGAGTGGAAGGAGGGGCTGAGGGAGATAGAGAAGTCCAAGCAGACTCCACACTCACGGGGCTAGCTCTCACAACACTGAGATCATTACCCTGAGATCATGACCTGCTCAGAAATCAAGAGTCCAACGTTTAAACCGAGTGAGCCACCCAGGTGCCCCAGTGGACTATATATCGTACTTTTAAGTGATCCATGGTTAGTTGAGTTTCTTTAACCCAAGAGTATTCAACAAATTTATGTCATCCTGGAGGGAAATTTCTAGTGATAGAGCATTTTTCTTGTTCTTACCCTGGTTAATTTTTTCATCATTAAATTTGCAAGTAACTCTAACATTAGAGGTATGATTAATACTCTGGATGACAAAAATCAAGATTCAAAAAGTTAGACTAATAGATCAAAACCAATAAGATGGAGTTAATAGAAATATTGTAATTAAAATTTAGGTTTTTTTTTTAAATTGCACAAGTACCGAAGGGCAAGGCCAGGCCTAACAGAATAGCATGTGATTTTTTGTTAAAGTACATATGTGGAACTAGGGTCCTAGTTGACTGCAAAAATCAGTATGAGTCAGTGCTTTGAAGTGTGTGCCCAAAAAGCCAACACAGTCTTTGACTATATTAATAGAAGTATAGTGTATGGATGAAGGAAGGCACTAATCCTCTGCATTCTTTCATTTGCTGGTCAGGGCACATCTGGAGGTTGTGTTTAGTTCTGGGTACTCCACTTTAAGAGAGAATAAAAGGCAGCACACACCCAGGGGATGGAGCCAGGATGCGGAATGGTTCATTTCTCTCCTTCATTCGTCAGGACTTTGAGTGTATTTTGTGTGCTCAACTTTGAGGTTGCCAGAATTGAGGATGTGTAGCTTATAAAAGAGATTTAGGGGAAAAATAACAGTTGAATTTAAAAATACAAAATGTTTATTCAGGAACTCTGCCCATTTTTAATTGGATTATTTAGGGTTTTTTGGTGTTGGGTTGTGTGAATTCTTTATGTATTTTGGATATTAACCCCTTATTGGATATATTATTTGCAAATACCTTCTCTTGTTCAGTAGGTAGCCTTGTCATTTTATTGATGGTTTCCATCTCTGTGCAAAAGCTTTTATTTTGGTGTGTTACTAATAGTTTAATTTGCTTTCATTTCCCTTGCTTGAGGAGACATATTTAGAAAAATATTTCTATGGCCAATGTCAAAGAAATGACTGCCTATGTTTTCTTCTAGGGTTTTATAGTTTCAGGTCTCACATTTAGGTCTTTGGTCCATTTTGAAAGAGATTTGACCTAGTAACTTTAGTACTTCCTGTTAACTCCAGAGGGTAGAAGTAAGAACAATGACTAAACATTACAACAAGGCTGATTTTGGTTGCCAGTATTTAAAGAGCATCTCTACTAAATTGCAGTTATCCTTTTCAGGAATTAAGCAACTTCCCCAGAGTCACATTCCTAATTGGTGGCAGAGCTAAGATAAAAGCCCAACTTTCTGGATTCATGGACCAGAACCCTTGGCTCTGCCATGATGTTACTCAGGAGATTTCGACTCTGGGAGGAAGTGAGGCAGGGATCACCTGTTTCCTTCCAGCTATGAAGTTGTATGTTCCCATAAGCCTTTTGCTATGCAGTGCTCCTTTTTGGCTCTCTGTTTTCATGTGTCAGTTGGTGAGATTATTGGAATATATAACCTCTAAGGTCGAACAGATGATTTCTTTAACTTCCTTCCTCGATTCAGAATGCTTCAATTCTTAATGCATATTAGTTTTGTAGCTGTAATGTGTATGTTACTAATTAAAAACAAAAACGGTGGCTAGATATAGAAGTATGGAACTCAGATTCTTAAAGCATGGTGTTTAGGCAGTATGTAGTCTTCCCTTGAGGCACATGTTTTAAAGATGTGGATCCATGATTTAAAACATGAAAGCAAAAATCAAAGAAGAAATTGTGTAGACTCTATGAGCCGTTTTAGATTTCACAGTAGTTATTGGGAAAAAGAAACAGGGGCTTCTTGCCCTTGAAGTTCATTTCCTCCCCATTCTTCTCCCCACACAGGGCAGGAAAGGATGGTGACCTAGATACATAGTCAGAGGGCAACAATGCTGAACTTTCTCAGACACAGCTGAGTAACCTGGGCCTGGCCAGTTCTAGGACTGAGAAGGCTAGAGCCGAGAGCTGACAAGGAGGAACTGTCTGTAAACATGAGAAGGGGCCATGGCAGGAAGGCAGAGGCCTGGGAAAGGAATCAGAGGGACAAGAAGTGTTACTTTTATCAGGTGTGAAATTGGCAAAAACAGCTTGTTTAATGGGAAATGCCCTGGATCCACATCATCACCCTCAAGATCTCCTTTCTCTCCACCCTATGCATTGGGGCTACCGATTTAATGAGCAAATACTTGTAGGACTGTGCTAGGACTATGGGTACAGAACACAATGTTCATGGTTTATGCCATTGTAAACATTTTACAGGGTACTTGGGGGTGGGTGGAGGTGGGGAGTGTTCCCAGGAGGCTAAAAATGTAGCTTGGGCTTTTTCCCCCTTTCTTGGAACTCCTAATTCCTTATACTATCTCACTGTTTTTCTAGCTATTTTTAAACTTCAGCCCACAGTAAGAAATACATTTACATCATGACCCACTGTGACCACACAGTACATGCACACACACACAAATACACATCCGATAGTTCCATATAGACATCCATGTATGAAACAAAAGGGTCCCAAAACATGAGATACACGTTCATGTTTTCTCATCTAATGCTGCTCAGCCCACAATTTGAGAAATAGTGTGCTACAGCCACGAGTATTGAAATGACTGGAAGTGGCCCGCCACATGGCATCCAATACCCTAGGTCTAAGGCAGTGATTCCCAACTGGGGATGATTTTGCCTCTCTGAGGACACACAGCAACGTCTGGAAACGTTTTTGATTGTCACAAAAGAGGTACCTGGGAGGGCTGGAATGCTGCTAAACACTTTACAGTGCGAAGGACAGCCCCCCACAACAAGGAATTAGCAGTCCGAAATGTCAGTAGTGCCAAGGTTGGAAAACCCTACTCTAAGGGTAATAAAATGAGTTGACACTTCTAATCTACTGTAAACCCGTTCAGAATGGTAGGAGCTGTAACCTGATCTTCTTTTACTCTCTCTTTTTCTTTGAACTGTATTTGGTACATTAAAGTGAGGTGGAAGTGTAATAGCCCTTGGGTTGCCTACAGATGTAGCCGGGTGGATAAAAAGGGTATGAGGAATAAGTCTGTTGTTTTCTTTCATCTGGACTGCACCAGGCATTTTTGTTAGAAGATTGTTACTGCTGTTAGGAATATTTTCATTTTATTTTTTTTATTTTATTTATTTATTTGAGAGACAGTGAGAGAGAGAGAAAGCACATGAAAGGGGGGAGGGTCAGAGGGAGAAGCAGACTCTCTGCTGAGCAGGGAGCCCGATGCGGGACTCGATCCCGGGACTCCAGGATCATGACCTGAGCCGAAGGCAGTCGCTTAACCAACTGAGCCACCCAGGCGCCCAGGAATATTTTCTGTGTTAGGACTTTGCTGTCCTCCCCGCGTCCTCCCCATTAGACCAACTAATTCAGGGCCCCTCCTCACTTAGCCATAGCAGCTCTTAGCAAAGACGTGAAGGGACAGTGGCTAATTAGATTAGACATGGTCCCTATAAAGCTTTCTCCCCCTACTCGTGAGATTTGGTTCTGTTGTTTTGATGGGGAATGACCTTCTGCTAACCTTGAGGTGCCATCTTAAGCCCTAGCATTAAACTGTCTCCTTTTTAGCCACTGCTTCATTCCTCTATCTTAGCTATTTCAGACCAGGCTCTTGTGAACACGGACTAGACATGCACTCCCAGTGTAGTGGAAAGCCCTCATCTCCACGTCCTCCCTCCTTCCATGCCTGGCATCAAGAGAAGCTCTTGGATATCTCAGTGTCAATCTGTTGTTGCTTTTTTCTCATTTGATTGGCTATTTCTGGGCCCACTGGTAAGGCTTCCATGTGCCCTGAATCTTCAGAGACAGCCTAACAGAACAGACCTGGTTTGGCTTTTTTCCTTCTTCTTCTAATGGGGAAAAAAGGTAGGATGGTAGAAGGAGATAGCTCTGAATCAAATATCAGAACTGGAATAGTAGTAGAAAATAAAACCAATGCTATTTGTGGCTATTCTCTACCATATTTATTTTAGCGTATTTACCTCATGAGTCTTGAGTTACATAAACAATAACATTTGTATTTGGTAAATGAATTCTTATAAATAAACCAAGGGATATGTGTGTGTTTGTGTCCACCTTGAAACTTTAGATTTCTGTGAGCATATAATAGTAAGCAGTACCAACAGATTCCAGAAACTGATAGTGGCAAAGCGCCTGTGGTACGTTGGACTTCAGACACATGCATTCCATTCCTTTTGCTTCAAGAGAGCTATAGGGACACAGATTTCTTTTTAACTTTTCCACTTGTAGGTTAAGAATAGAAAGACAACATGTGGAATAGAGAGATGAAGGGAACTAATAAGAAGCTAAGGCATCAGTCTCTTTTTTAATTTTCCAGTGTTAATCTCTTCGCCTTCTCTACTCTAACCCAATTTCAGTGAACTGAGCAGGATGAAGGGAGTTAGTAAAGCTAGATGAAGCACTGTGGTGGGATGTGTGGAGCTCCACTCTGGAGAAGGAAGATAGAAGAAGAGGAAGGGAAAATGGGGATGGAAGGGGGAGAAGAGCTCATTGGATGAAGAAATCCCTGCCCTCTTCCTTGTCATCAGTTGTTGGTTCTATGCTAGGTGTTAGGCAAGGCAAATAATATGGGAGCCCCGAATCTGGCCATTTACAACTTTAAAAAGGCATTTTGTGGAATAACAAAACATGTCTTGGAAATTGTTCTAAAGCTCACAGATTCTTTCTACTTTGTCTGAGGGGCAGGGCAGTTTGGGTGGTGGAAGTAGTTGGCCCTGGTCATTTTCTTGGTTTGGGCTGTATCATTTTTTCCTTCTGCTTTGGGATGCTCATCATTTGTGACGAGATAGCATACCTCAGAAGTTCTGTGAGCAAGAACTGCTGCCCTGCCTCTTTTCCACAGGCTGCCTGGGGATAGGAAATGAAACCTGCCTCACCCCAGATGTCCAGGGAAAGCCTCTGTGTTCGTGGAGGAGGAAGGGTGGGAGGAACCTGGGCAAGAGGAGAATCCTGTAAAGGGTGAATGTTTAAATCTGCATGGTACCAGCGTGTGTGATTGGCGTCTTTCACCTTTGGGGTATAGAGAAGAGTAAGGGTAACAGAAACCACAGCACCTCGTGGGTAGAAGCCACTTTCTACATTATGTGCCTCTTTTTAGACATGCAGTTTGTTTCATTTCCGCCAGTTTACACAAGTCTTATATTTTCTTATGTTTCTTATGTTCCTTACATTTCTGGGACATACTCTTCTAGGGCCTTCTGTTGATCAGTTCTGTGCCTCAGGATTTATAGTGCTTGACAGTTTCTTGATCAGCAGCTGACATTTACTTGGAGACATGAGTTCTCTCTGTCAGTTCTGCTTAACGCCCACAACTTGACTTGACTCAGAGTCACCCTCATCATCAAAGGGCTTATTTTTACTTTCTCTACTTTGGTTCTTCTTCCCAACATTCCCATTTTAGAGTTTAATAAGCTGTTGTCCTGGATTTGTATACATTTATACATTCATATTTTGCCACATGCTAAAATTTGTTTTGCACCCAGCTGGTGTGCTTGAGTCACCGAGTCATGATGGAAGGCAACAAAGAGGACATCCTTGGCGCGATGCAGCACGGGGGCCTATTCCTGTCCCGTGAATTAACAGTAGTTCACAGTGGTCAGTCTCCTCCTAAGACATGCCCAGAAGATGACTGAGGTACCCAGATTTTCTGGTGACTGTTCTGCTCTGAGAAGGATTGAGTGGATGCTGAGGTGCCTCTGAAGAGTGGGGTCACAGGCGTCAGTGGTCCCAGAGGACAAGAATCAGGGCACACTGGCTTATGTAGAAATGCGAATGAGAAACTGAGCTAGAACTAATTCCAGCTGAAGGTCTCTGGTGTAAGATTCTCCTGACTTTTCAGAGGAGTTCAAGATTTTGGCTTTCAGGTGTTCACCCCCTCCCTCCAGTCACTCAGATGAGACCCTGGTACACATCATTCACCTTAGCAGAAGTCACACAAGCATTTGTGGCTCGAGATGAAGAACGAGAGTTGGGTCACTTGATCCCCTGCAGAGAATCTGATGAGGGCATCACATCCACCTCCCTTTGCTGACCCTCTTCTATAAACAGGAACAGAAATTCTTGCTACTGGATCCCTTTCATCAGGCGTCTTAGGCTCGCTGAATGAAAAGCCCTATAAAAAGAAGATGCAGCCCTAATAATAACAAATACGATCGTGATGGCTATTTTGGGCAAGAGCAGCTTTGTGCCGCTCTTGATCTCCATCGGTGTCTGCCATTCCTGCCCTGCCATTACCTTTCAGACTTCCTATTCTTAGAATCATTTGTGAGCCCTCAGCTTGGGGGATTGCAGCCCCCAAGCTGGAATGCCTAGCTTGAGAGGAATGCAGACTGTCTGGCAGAGTGGAGGTTAAATAAAGTTTGCCTTGGCAGCCCCCTCTGCTCTTGGATGGGCGACAAGTAACTCGGGTATAGGAGCAATGGCATGGGCTGCCATGTGGTGCAGTACCAAACAGAGTAGATGTGGTTGATGGTCCGTTCGTTATAGGCAGAGCCCTGCCAGTCTCAGCCCTGCTATGTACTAAGGAGGCCTGGGCAGCCTTGAACCTCAGCTAGTAACTGTATCGCTCTGAAAACATGCAGGAACAAATAAAGAATGAGAGTGAAAATGCCTTGCATGAACTGCAGATTTGGTATGTTTGCCCCCTCAGAGTTACTGCCTCATTTTTTGAATGTGAGATAAAGGAGGAAATTTTCATTATAATAAGAACAATTGCTAGTCAGTCAACAAACATTTCTTGAGCACCAAGGCACTGTGGAAAACTTTAAAAGTGTAAGACCTAGAATTCTTGTGATGCTTATAATTTAGTTGGAAAAGTAGAGCGGTAAATATATGAGGAAATAATTTATATTCCAAAGTCAAATATGAGTTCCAAACCTGTGCAATAGAACTAAGTGCCAGAGGAGGTCTGAGGGGAGAAAGAGGAGTGCTTCTGGCTGGAATGATCAAGAAGCATTTTGTGGAGGAGGTGCGGCTCAACAGGTCTTGCGAGAATGGCAGACTTCTACTGGAAAGAAGAGGGCCTTGTCAGTGAGAGGACTTTTATGAGCAAAGGACAGATGAAGGGCACTCTCAGAACAGCTCATGGGGACGTGAAGAGCAGCTGGATATGGACAGGGTGGCAAAGCAGAAGGATTTGTGTAAAATCACCAAACCCTTAACTGTGAAGGCTGTGGGTGCACATTGCTGAGAGGACAGTGCTTCCCACCAGCGGATAGTTGGCAAGCTCCAGTCCCACCCAGAGATGGGGGCCCTTCTAGTGCTCTGTTCTGTGAAACCCCTGATACAACATGGAGCTCCTAGTAGACAGTAAATAACAAATTATTATTATTACTCATCTTCAAATTCTCTGGTCCCAAGTTGTTGAATTGGCTTGATGTCACTCGTGAGAGTTGGCACTCCCTTTGCTTTGCCCTATTTTGATTGCTCACCTGCCTTGCCACAGTCTTGCCTTCAGATTTATCTGACCTTTCTCCTCTCTTCCACCACAGGTGGCTAGAGGTGCAGGTGGCTAATCTAACATGTCCACAGCGCTGGGTGCAGTACCTCCGACTTCTTCAGGAGTCCATCTGGCCTGGTGGTATTTTACCGAAGTGTCCACGGCCTGTGAGGACCCAGGAGCAGAAAGTGGCCGCTGAAAAACAGGCCTTGCAGAGCCTGATGGGAATCTTGCCAGGTAATTGGACAGTGAGATTGGTTATACTGATAATTATTCCTTTCCCATCCTGCTTTGCCACCATTACCCCACACCCCTCAAAAACCTGGGCTCAAAATCCTGTCCACCCGCCATTTCTCAGGCTAATAGGTAAATGATCAGAGCTGTGATTCTTTACCCCTTATTCAAGTGATGCTGAGGGAATGGAAAGGATCACTAGGACCACACCATAAATAGTAGGTGAGAATCCTGCAGATACTTGGGGTAGTAACAGCTCTGCCTACACCACAGAGGCGGGTCTCAGAACTCTTCCCACCAGATGAAGATTTCAGGTTCTCTGCCAACTCATGGTATTTGGACCAGGGAAGAAAATGATATGTCCCACAGAAGTTCAGCCTTGATAAATTGGGGTCATTGAATAAGGTATATCATCCTTAGCAGTAGATAAAAACAAACTCTGAAGAGGATTTTTTTTTTCTTTACTTTCTATACATTTTTAGAAGGTAGGGAAGGCAGTTTGTTACCTGTGGCTGTGCTGTAGTAATGAGGGTACAGTAGTGAACTGTTAGCTCTTAGGACAATGTTATATACTCTTTGTTTTCTATTGTATTTATTTTTTTATTTAAATTCAATTAATTAACATATAGTGTATTATTAGTTTCAAAGGTGGAATTCAGTGAGTCATCAGTTGCATAGAACACCCAGTGCTCATTATATCCCGTGCCCTCCTTAATGCCCATCAGCCAGTTGCCCCATCCCCCCCACCCCCCCACCCCCAGCAACTCTCAGTTTGTTTCCTGTGATTAAGAGTCTCTAATTTCGTCTTTTGTTTTTCCCTCCCCTTCCCTATGCTCCTCCGTTTAGTTTCTTAAATTCTACATATGAGTGAGATCATATGATAATTGTTTTTTTCTGATTGACTTATTTCACCTAGCATAATACCCTCTAGTCCCTTATATACTCTTATCAACCCCTGTTCTCCACCCTAAACTGTTACAACAGATGTACCTGCAGTGACAGGTTACAGAATTATTTCTTTAGGTCCATTCTTACTAAACACTTAAGAAACATTTTTCGTAGCTGTTCCCTGTTTTAGTTTGGCTATGTGGTTCAGAAGTTTGCCAGAAATACCCAATTTGGATAAAGATAGCAGATATCACAAGATAATCTCCTTAGAATTTAAGGCTTCAGTGGTAACACTGAAACCACATCCGTTTTCTCCTCTTCAGATATTGTGGTAGAAATCCTTGGGGTGAACAGATGCCGGCTGAGCTGGAGTCTAGTCTTGGAGTCACTACAGCAACCCCTCATCAACAGGTAGGCTGAAAGGCATGTACGCAGCATCTCCACAGCTGAGCCATCTCTGGTCTCAGAGGTGTCCACGGTTTCTAAGTGAGCAGCCCACACTGAGACGAATGGAACTGCAGTCTTTCTCTGCCCTGGGCCCTCACTGCAGAGTGTGATGTCCAAGTGCGCACACACTAAGAAAAACCCACACTGCCTGGTTCTGAGCAGGTTGTCATGCAGCAGTGAGCCAGTGTTGGGCCAGCCACCGTTTGCATGTGGAAGAACTCGATGCAGGCCCCCATGTGAGCTACTGAAAACGTCCTGTCACCCTCCAGGCTTATTCAGTGCGCTTAACAGTTCTTTCAACATCTGCCAGCCCCTGTGAACACCGTATACCACCATGTATACCTGGCCTGTATACCACAGGCTGGATAATGATTTTCAGCTCAACGTTCAAGGCCTGACAGCAAAGCTGATTTAGTGTTAGAATCAGGAACTGTCTTTGCTTAATAGGAAGGAGACAAGATAATGAGGTTGAGCTCTGATAAAAGGACTGAAAATACTGAGTGAACACCGCTAGAATAATCCAGAAGAGGTAGGTATTTCCCTGGCTGGTACCTTAGGATACAATGCTTCTGAAAAGTATTCAGGACTTCCAGTCCTTTCTCAAACCCTGTCCCAAAGCAGACTGTATCTATTAACTATCACTACCCAAGAGTGCTGGCTTTTACTTCATTGCCTGTAAGGTCACCTGTGGATCTGTGATAATTAATTATGAGAAACAGCCATAGTCAGAAGCTCTGAAAATTCTTAGTAAGTTGATATCACAGGGATTTTTCCCTCCCTCACAGTTCTTCAGGACAGTGCTGATATGCTAAGGTAGCTACTTAAATGTGGAATTTCCTAAAATCTAGTCTCAAGTTCTATTTCCACCTTTATTGGGGTCATAACCTTTAGTCACCAAACTTTTATTTCATGGCAGAGCCTTCATCTGGCTATTGAAATTTAGAGTTCACTAAGGATATCAGTAATGGGCAAGGAGGGGAAGGGAAAATAAATGTCATAAACAGGATCTGGTGTCTATCGACTAAGCCAGACCCTCCTCTAAGTTGTTTTATCCATTTGTTTCAGGCACTTGATTTACTGCCTTTGGGACATCATCCTGGAATTCTTGGATCTCAGTGCCTCCGTTGAGGAGTCTACCGTAACCGCCTCTGCCTCAGATACCCCAGGCAACCCCAAGAGAATGGGTGTCTCCCCTTAGCCATAGGTTATTCATCCATTCTTTGAAGGCTGGGAAAGGAGAGTTGCTCTGCCACCCCGCGACCAGTCAGGAACCTGTGCCCTCTGCAGCTGGACTGTAGTTCAGAAGACCTGAGGTCCCAGGGGCACAGTTCTCCTCCAGCTCTACTCCACAGAGCAGGTGACCTAACAGATGATGGGGGAAATACGTACCAATCGTATGCATATCCATTTCCATACTTTTTTTGTGGTGTTTGGATTGTTGCTGGTGGGTAGATCCTGGAAAAGGAATCTATAAGGTAGAAGAATGAGCCCCTTTTGCCTCTCCTTTGCCCTCCTCCCTAAGATTGTTTGCCAGGACCCTGGTCCTGTGCATACATGTTCCTAATCCACCAACACACAAGCTGCAGATAGACCAAGTGAAAACTGATAGCCAGATTTCTTGGAGGAGCAGACAATTTTCTAGAGCTCTCTGTTCCCACCAGGAAACTGCAGATTCCTTCAGGACCACTCTTGAAAGCCAGACCCCCCACGTTCTGTCTAGTTTCCCAACAATTCCAGAAGAAGGAAGGAAAACATTTCTCAAGGGACTTTTTGCTGATTATTTTCCAACACATCAGCCCTATGGAGGATGTCACTGAAGGCTGCTTCCCTGGGTGGCTACACTTTTTTTGTTCAGAAGACTTCAAAGCAGACTGCCAAAGCTTCTTGGTAGATCCACCCCCACTCTCCACACCCTTTCCTGAAAGAGAGTTGCATCACAGATTTTATTTATTCGCTTTCCTCCTAACCCCTCTCCAAGAGCAGTTGAGTTTTGGTCTTTGTGACCTTCCCTCTGTCTCCGTTCAGCAGAATCACATGGCAGATTGCTTATTCAGCCCAGTGCTTCCAAAGGAAATGGAGACCCTTGCTCCGTGGCTGGGAATGCCTAAAGAGTAGGAAACCCAGGGGGCTGTGGGGCTTCTCTCTTCACAAGTCTCCAGCAGGGCACTTTAAACTGAACAGATAATATTAGCAAACCTGCAGGGAATTGATTACCCACAAAAAGCTTTTTACTTCCTGTTCTTTAAGGATCTAATTAGTCTTTAAGAACACTGGAAGATGAAGGCAAAGGTGCTATATCAGGCTGTAGTGTCTTAGAAGAATAGAACAATTAGGAGAACTTGTTGGTAGGAAAGGAGGCGGACAATGTGACAAGGGAAGTGCTATACATTAAATGCATGTGAGTAGCTGACAGAAAAGGTTTAAGGAGGTCATGGGAGACCCTTGCCTTGTGCCCCTCATCCCTTTAGCTTTGCACCTGCCTATTAGTGCCCTTCTGTCACTGAATTATGGATCTCCCCATTTGGAGGGGAAACTTGGAGTTAGACTGATTAGAATGGGGGCATCAAGTTCTCAGACTCTGAAGTAGATGATGTGCACACAAAGTGGTTTATGGGAGAAAGTTGTGCAGTCTTACACTTTTTTTTATTCCTCTGGAGGCTTTTACCCATAAAATGTGTTATGCTATGATTGGAAGGCTTTAGGTAGGCTATTACTGCCTAAGGACAAGATGAATGAGATCATGTCTCATGGCACCTTCTAGCCTTAAAATATGATTTTTACAGCGACTTTATGGCTCCAGAGCTTCTCCCACCCCGGACATTCACAGGCCCAAGGAGCTCAGCATTTCTAGCTTTAGTAAGTATTTGCAGGAGTGTGGGACTGCAGGGAGTCCAGCCTCACCTACTGAAGCCGATCCTTCACCTTTTTCAGCTCGGGCCAGGATGCTCTTCAGGATAGATGGAGTAGCCAGCTCATTTCCACTACCCTTCTCTCCCGATACTTTACCCTCATATGTACTTAGCCACCTACTTTGCTTTGAATCTCTGCTATTAGGGCTCAGATGTCACACAGAGCCAGTACGTAAGCTGACGCACCATAAAATCCCTGTGGCTATAAATTCTGAGCAATTTTTTGACACTTCCATCCCAAAGAAAACTTCCTTATATTTCATGTTGTGTAAGAGATGCCACCTCTGTGGTCTGTGCCCCAAAACATAAGCTGTCCTCAGGCCCTCCTTCTGTCTAGAAGGGAAATCATGGATATCGCCAAGGAAATGTCAAGTTTGGGTAGCAGGCACAGGCAACCATGGAGATCAGCACTTGGGAGAGAGCCACAGGTATTAAGAAAAGATGCCCCCAGCTGAGAAGTGAGAAAAGGCAATGAACCGGGCCTGCGCTAACCCAGAACGTTCATGATTTTTCTTTCCCCTTACCCAGCACATTCATTTCCAGTTGCTACTCTTTTCTTTACTTATAGCACCCACCAGCAGTTGTTAGATCCTGGGTGGAGTAAAAATATGTGTATATGGTTATATGAGTCAGGATGCTTTGGACTGAAGGAAAACTCGAAGGAAATTTTGTTTTCTTCCATAAAATGAGTACCTGAGTAGGGAAGCCCCAGGGGCAGATGGATTCAGCAACTCTGACCTCATAAATGGCCCAGATTCTTCCCATCTTTCCCCTCTGCTGTTGTAAACATGCTTGTGTAAACATGCTTGTCCGGTTCTCAGACTGCCTACCTGGTTGCTGCAGTTCGGAGCATCACATTCATATGTAACAATATGAAAGAACAGAATCGTCTCTTCCATGTTTTCTTTTAAAGAATGGGGAAACCTTTTTCCAGAAACCCTTCAAGAATGCTCTTCTCATGACTCATTGGCCAGAACTGTGCACCCCTAAGCCAATCCACGGCCATTAAAAATGGCATTACCTGGTTGGCTTGCAATAGTATTTACCCCCTCCGCCCCCAGAGAGGAGGTCACACTCCAGGAAAGTTAGATACCTAAAAAAAAAATCATTAGATGTTAGCAAGGAAGAAGCAGAGGATGGGTGTTAATAGACAATGTCTGTTATATCATCTGTACAACATCAACAGATCCCCCGTGGTACTCTAAAAATACCTGGAATTGGCTAAGAGAGAACATTTGCTGAGGGCACCACATGAAGCACTTCACCTGGAGTAACTCATTTAACCCATACACAACCCCGTAAGGTAGGTTCAATTATCTGTCCCCATTTCATAGATGAGGAACACAAGGCACGGAGAGATTGTGAGTTGCCCACAGTCATTTGCAAAGAAATGGCAGAGCCTGGATACAAATCTTGCAGGTCTACCCTCAAGGCTACATGCCTAATAACCATTATACTGGTCTGTGTTTCTTAAAATAAGATCATGTTCTCATTTTTAAGGAGCTCATGATCTAGTACTTTTTTGGTAAAGGGGCAGAGAATAAAAATTCCAGGCTTTGGGGCCATATGGTGGTCTCTGTTGCAACTCAGCTCTTCCATTGTAGCATGAAAGCAGTCATAGACAATACATATAGCAATAACTGTGGCTGTGTTCCAACAAAATTGTGTTTGCAGAAGCAGGCAGCTGACCAGATTTGGCCCATGAGTTGTTTGCAGGCCTCTTTTTCAGGAGTTAGAACAGTGCTTCTCAAACTTCAGTGTACATGTGATTTACCTGGGACCGTGGTCAAGAGTATGCTGCATTTCTGACAAGCTCCCAGATGTATGCCAGTGAGAATACAGATCTTCAAACACATGTTGAGTATCAAGGGGTTAAAACATAGACAACTCTCAAGTGTGATTGATACACTATTAAATGTATAGGAAGGGTACTTCATTGAGAGTAGAGGGCCATGGAAAGCCTGAGGTGATAATATGTGAATTGACTTCTGGAAGATTCATGAGAATTAACCAGTAAAATCATGGGGAGGGTGTCCAGAGGAACAATGAACAATGTGTGCAAAGACAGAGTTGCCACAGAAGGACAAATACTGTATGATTCCACATATCTGAAGTACCTAGCATGGTCAGCCTCACAGAAACAGTAGAAATGTGGTTGTTGGGAATTAGAGAGGGGAATGGGGAGCATGTAATGGGTACCGAGTTTCAATTTTGCCAAATGAAAACAGATTCTGGAGATCTGTTTTATCAACTGTGTAAGTAGACGTGACACTCCAGAGCTGTACACTGAAAATAGTTAAGATGGCAAATTGTAGATTCTGTTTATTGTACTACAATCAAGACATGTAAAATGAATAAAAGCTGTGGAAAGCTACAAGGCACAGCTTGCAGGGAAGGAGAGGCGAGGGCCGGGGGAGGGGCCTGTCTGGGGCGGTGTGCTAAGGAAGCTGGCACTGTTCTCCCTCTCCACCGTGGGGAATTGTTGAGGAATCTTCCTGAAGAGTATTTTTCATCAAAGTTCACAGTTCCTGCTTATGGGAAACATGGGAGTTTGATTGCACATGCAAACAGCCCTTGGATTTGACACCTGTCTCAGTCATTTTCTGATCCCCCCCCCTTAATTTCTTCAAGTCTGTTCCCATTATTTCTTACATATGAGATGGCTTCAGCATCTATAGAGTATAATGAGCTGGAAGCAGTAACAGCCTGATTGAAACCCTAGCTCTGCCACTTAATCAGCTGTGAGGAAGTGGTCAGGTAACTTAGCTTCGTTGGGACTTAACATTTCTCTCTCAGAAAAAGGGACAAATATATTACAAACATTTTGAGAAGTGAATTGTAAGAACAAGCTTTATAAAGTAGCAAGTGCTATGCTATAAAAATGTCCATGGCGGCATTCTCCTGCTCTTCTGGGGATGCCTTGCTTCAGGAACCATGCAGCTGAGCTGTCCTCTGGCGAGCCCCGGTTCCCCAGCCCTCTCAGAACCTGCTGTTTGTCTTGGCCTTCCTTTGCACTGGAGCAATATGTGTTCTCCCAGGAGGAGGAAAGGAAAGTTAGCCAACCCTGCTGGATACAGATGGGAATGGGAACCAACCAGGAGAGGAAAGGAAACCATGATGCTTTTGTAGCCCAAGGTCCGACTGGGCAAGCTCTTCCCTAACTTGGCATCTCTGTTTCCTTTCCACTGAGTGCGCCAGAAATCACTGGGCAGTAGCTGCTTGCACTGGCTCTGTGGGCAGGAGAATGAAGCCACTGCAGGGTGCATTTCCGCTTACAAGCCTCCATCACTCTTCTGTGGCCTAAGGCATGAGAGCGGCTGCTTCGCACAGACTTGTTTCTCAGAAAAGAGCCAGTGAGGGGAGACTACCGAATCTTACTTCCGTATCCTGACTCGCCCAGTATTTCTTACACAAGGACGTCCCCGGCTTATTTTAAAAAGAAAGACAAAACCCCAGAAGAATGTGTCAAGCAAGTGAAAATCATCAGAGCCCGTTGCCTGCTGTGACCCAACAGCAACAGGGTTTGAAGCCGAGGCAGCACTGAAGTGGCGGAGAAAATGCGGGCACCACAGCCTCCTGGGCAGATCCGCTGTGCTACCTCAGCCTTGCTGAGCCTTCTTGCCGCCTCCCTACACCTCTCACCCGTCTCTGGTCCGAAAGTACATTTGAACTCTGCTTTCTTGGAAGCGCAAACAAGCACGTGACAGAATCCCGAGAGCTCCTGTCTCTGATGTCTCTTCCACATGACAAAAACTGGTGTCTCTCCACCTCTTGACTCTTCAAACCTCACCTGCAGGTGCTTCAGTAGAAGTCACTAGCACCCTGTTGCTGAGATGTGGAAGTTTGGGAGGGAAAAAAAATGAAAGGGGAAAAAATAATAGTATCAAAGTCCAAACTTAGAAAACATTTCTTGAAGTGACATTACCTACTCCTTTCAACTCAAAATAGGCCTCTTTGTCCCCCGAGTTTTGTTTAGGAAATGCAAGCTAATTTTAATATTAGGGTGTTGTAATGATTAAGAAGGTTAAGTCCGTGTCCTATATCTAAATCCATACTTTGGTTTTTTTTCTTCCCCGTCACTGTTGCAGCCTGTTACAAGCAGTGGAGAGCTGGCTATAATTACTTTTAGACACTTGGCGTTAATCAATGAGGGAAAAGGCCAAGTTAGATAAACCGAAAGTCTGTGATTGCAGAGAAAGGCTCTAGTATATCTACAGAAGCCAAGACTTCGCTGTTCTGGGTTGAATTGGATTTAGTGACTTTCAAGCTCAGGGCATCGGCCCTTCGCCTGTGCTCATTAGAGAATCATCCTTAAATTTTTATTTATTTATTTTTTAAGATTTTATTTATTTGAGAATCATCCTGCCCCAGTAGCAATGGAAAGATTAACAAAGATTTAGCAAAATATCTGCATTTCGTATCTTGCCTTTAGGGAGGATTGACCTTACTAAGAAAAAAAAAAAGCCCTTTTGGAGTTCACATTCTTTACCTGTACTAACATGGAATCCAAATTCAAAGAATGGCAAGCCAGTTCCTTTCCAGCTTTGTGTCCTTGTGTCAAAAGTTTGCCTGTAAATGCAGATAATTCAAGAATACTGAGGGCACCTTTCATTAAGCCTTCATGTGTCTCAGGGAGAGTCACGTAGGCTTGGTGGGCAGTAGGACTTTTGCTGGGAGACAGAATGTGTTATGGAGATGGTTTGTCAGGAGGTTGGATGAGATGGTTTCCCAGAAATCTAGGGGCCTGCATCCTGCTCTTTCCTGCTTCTTTCCTTTGACCCATGTTCTTCCAGCTGTGTGTGCACACATGGGCACCCTCTGTCAGGGCCAGTTCAAGTTTCTCCGACTCCATGGAGCTTTATCTGACTGTGCCAGCCAAAATTCTCTCTCCTTCCTCTGCATGAGTTTACACGGCCTGTCAATGTGATCAAAATCCATGTGCATTTTATGGGGTCGTCAGTAAGAGATGCCAATTCTTCAAGGACAAGGAACATAGAATCCTTTTTATTCCCATTATAATTATATGCCTATTCCTCACCCTTCCCATAGACACACCTAATGCATAGTAGGTACAAAATAAATGCTGAAGTTCATTTAGTTAAAGGAGATATGCTTATTAGCTTTTAGAAGGTAAAATATGTTAATGAATTCAATGAATTTCCTGGGGGCAGAAGATGTGTGAGAGGGACAAGGGGAAAGCACATTTTTGCTTTTCTGACCTTATATCTGTTCAGCAGCAAATATCAAATGAAAGAAGTTGGTTTTTATATTTCCTGTGCCAAAATCCACACCATTTTATAACAGTACTGTTTGCAGTCTCAGTATGTGGGCCATGAGGTGCTAAAACTGTAAGCTTTTTAAAGAAAATTAGTCCTGATTTGAAGATTTTATTTTTTAAATCCTCCAGTCACAAAAATACGCAACATACCCTGTCTACTCTATAGTCCTCACCATTACCTACTGGATCAGAAAACAAAAATCTGTGGGAAATACTCTCAACTCTTTCCTGCCCCAGACACAAATTTGTAAGAAAGCAGTTACCATGAAGACTTGCTTGCTATGCAAATTCTTTAAAATTACCTTGGAAATTCTTTGGTCCCAGATTTAAGATTATTTATTTCAGACCTTCTCTAACAGCTTATCTAAGCCATGTCTAAGATTGCACAAGCAAAATTCTTCAAACACAAAGGAATAACCTTAAAGAAAAGAAAGGATAGCAGAAATTCCCCCTCGCTCTTAAAGGTGTTTGCTGTCTTCCACACATTTCCTACAACTCTTTGCCCAAACACAACAGATCAAAACTAGGCAGCTGCCATAAGAATGAAAACTAATGAACACATCTGGACTCGCTACAGGTCAACATGTTGGCCCCGGGGGGATAAAATCACCTGCTATTGTGGAGCCCCCAGAACGAGCCCCCGGGCCATGATTTGAAAGAGGGCAAGAGCAGGTAAAGGAGCACAGGAGGAAGTTCAGTCTGAGAATTAAACCAATGATGCATTTCATGAAAAGAAGGAAACTCTAGACAATATAGTGCTTGGGTCATATATTATCTTAGAGTAGGTCCACTGTGAAGGATCCCATCTGCTGTGGAATGAAGTCCATTCTGGTGCCAGTGAACATATGCACAACACATGATGTGGAATAGTCTCTGGAGCCAAGATTGGTTCTGTATCCACCCCAGGGCAGGTTGGTCAGTCTCCAGTGTAAACCTCCTTGGGATTAACCACTTATTCCAGTGTTGTGCACTGGCTAATTAATACCAGACCTGTTCCAGACAGCTTTGTACATCCTGCATATGGATGAAGATCCAAAAAGTTTTTTTTAGTGATCTGTTTGGATGGGACAGAGAAAGCCGAAGCAGAAGTCATCCCCATGTACAGGTGTGTTACCTTGCAGATGGGGGCTTGTTGGGGGGCAAATGACATTTACCAGGCAGAAAGTTTGCCTGGACACGTAAGGGGAGAAAAGGGTGCATGTGATGGATGCAGAAGTAACATCTGTGGCCTTAAGGCTTGAAGAGCAGGGCTATGCACCTTTTAGCATTCTGAAGAGGATTGAGGCAAGAGCTTGTGTTTCAGCGAGGTTTTGGATATGGAAGAATGCCCACTGTTGGGGTGGAATGACCCGAATTCTTTACCAGATTAGGGTTTCTGTGGATTTTTCCCAAGTGATAGAAATTTTCCTCTTCTAGTCTCGTTGATAGCAGGCAGTGTTGGACCAATAGTTTGCCTAAGCCAATTCTTTTTTTTTTCCAATTCCTCAATTCCTTCTCTATATTATTTCTGAAACCCCACCTTTTTAAAAAATTTATTTAAGAGAAAGCATGGGTGGAGGGAAGGGGCAGAGGGAGAGGGAGAAGCAGACTCCGCACTGAGCAGGGAGCCCGACACGGGGCTTGATCCCCGGGCCCCGGGATGATGACCTGAGCCGAAGGCAGACGCTTAACCAACTGAGCCACCCAGGCGCCCCTCTGAAACCCTTTCCTTAAACACTAAGTAAATAAAAAACAAAACAAAACAAAACAAAACCTTTTCAAAAAACTGCATATTTCTGGGTCTTTTCTCTTTTTTCTGTGTGCAGCACCAATACTGCTTTTCTTCATTCTTAAATTTTTCTCCTGTATCAGTTTACGAATCTTCATGGGTTGGCTTGGCTGCCCCACTAGTCTAATTGTCTTTTTGATAAATTAATATGGACAGTAACTTAAGGTTACATGTAAATCTTAAACATGATATTTCTTGTACTTGACTCACATTTGATGTTCTGTGAGGAAGACTGCCCTTATTGTCCCCTCCTGTGAAATCAGAATAACCACCAATCCTAAGATTAAACATTTTGATAAATTCCATGTCCCAAGCTATTCACACAATGTTATAGACTAAATGTTGTGTCTCTCCAAAATTCGTATGTTGAAGCCCTAGCCCCCAGTGTGATGGTATGTAGGAGGTGGGGCCTTTGGGAGCTACTGAGATTTAGGTGAGGTCAGGAGGGCAGTGCTCCCATGATGGGATTAGTGCCCTTAAATGAAGAAAAGACAACAGCGCTTCCTCTTTCCTCATGCATGTAAAGAACAGGTCACGTGAGCACATAGTGAGAAGATGACCACCTGCAAGCCAAGAGCAGAGGCTGTAGAAGGAAACCCACCTGCCAGCACCTTTATCTTAGACATCCAGCCTCCAGAACTGTGAGCAAGAGTTTTTGTTTAAACCACCAGTCTGTGGTATTTTGTTACAGCAGCCGGAACTAAGATACACAATTAGAAAGTTTAGCCACATAAATCTCTTGCCCTGATTTTAAGTCCAGATTCTGAGACTCAGAGAATTTAGTGACTTTCTGAGCCTTCCATGGCAAACCTGTTGTAAAAAACAGTTCAAGCACTAAAAAATATAAAACTGCCCCTAGAGATATTGCTAAAGCTTTCCTCTCCCTCAAATTACCTCTATGAGTTTACCCTCCTAGAGAAACTTTCTGAAAACTGGTGACAAAATACTGAATAATTAATGCTCAAATGGGAAGGATGATGGGTAAAAGCAAAAAATGGTTGCTAATTGCATGTTTGTAGTTCTATATGCCTTTTACCTACCCACACTGATAAACAATATATAATAAAGAAGTTCCTTTTTAAAAAATAAAATGTAATTAAAAGTTTATCTTAAATTGGCTGGACTTAACACAGCTTGCTTGAAACATACTGGCTGTATTCATTGAGAAGCACCTAGGGTAGTCCAAGTGTCCAGCCTAACCTGTGCCTTCCATGATGTCTGCCTGTCTTCCTCACTGGGCTGTAAATCCCTGGAAGCCACATTGTCTTGTTTACTGCAGTCTCTCCAGCATTAAGCATTACAACATGGCACCTCGCTATTTTCTCCTTATGCTGTCACCTCGCAAATTCTCAGAAAGCTTGTCTAGTCCCTCTCTCCTCTCCACATGGGCCTGTGACAGACTTTGCCTGGACACAGTTGTTTGATCCATAAATGAACTTGGCAGCCTTCTTGTGTCAATGAGTAACATTTTTCTTTCCTTCTGGTAGTCTTGGAATCCTCATCAACATCTGGCAATTTTCTTTCCATCTTCCTACACACACAATAGAGCCCACACCCCTCAAAACCCCCTTGACTAGCCAGATGACGAGAACACCAAGTTCCATGGAAGCAAAGGTGGAGCCCTGGCCTTGTGTCTGCCCCGCCCTCCCCTCTGCTGTGAGTATACTGACTCCTCAGTTTGATACCAGAGGAGGGTATCTGGCGTGAATTTCATAGCAGCAGCAGGCTTCATCTGAACCTTGGGCGCTCCTATGGTCCTGTTGCCATGGTAACCAGCCACCACTTGACTCTAATGCCCTTTAAGACTGTCTGGTCTGAGGTGGTAATGTCCCCAAAAGCAGACCCCGGACTGGCAGCTCTTCACTATGACCCCTCTCGTAAGCACATAGCCAACTGGAACTTCTCGGTTGCTGGGGTGAAGGGGCCGCTTTATTACCCCCGGAGGAATCAGATGAATTCTGGGCGCAAAAACTGGTGTTGCCTTTTTTTTTACCCTAAAAGACATATTCTCCAATTCCCAACCTAGCTTCTGTGACACGGTTTTCTCCCTTTCTTACTACCTCCTGTGTTCAAAATGCTGAGCTGAAGTGGGAGGGAGCAAGAGCACAAAAGAATTTGAGTTACCTTCCTGTCAGGAGGGGAAGTCTCCGCCCACAGTGTGGGAAACACGAAGACGGTGGTGGGGGGCAGAAAGTCAGTCTCCTGGGATGTGTTATTGTAATTGACTGTTTCCACTCACAGGAACACACAGCACCATAAATGGGAGCAGATTTCAGTCTTTAAAGGGAAGCATTCCTTCCCACAGCAACACAGGTGATTAATAGTATCCGTGAGACCCATATAGATGGTGCCTATTTAACGCTTTAGGTGTGTAAAGGCGGAGAAGGAAACATTTCAAATAGCTTGAAAAAATGACCACTTCATCCTTTGGAATTGTCACATGATACAGATTTTGAACAAATTCCCATTCACTCCAAACCCAGGCAGAAGGGAAGCAACAAGCGGGAGGAACATATTTGCCTGGGCATTGGAAGAACTGGCTTCTAGTCATAGGTCATAGTGATCCTGGGCAAATCTCTGCTTGCCTGGACTGAGGCTTCTTTCCGCCATACAGAGAGGCTGGCCTGAATAATAGGTAAGACCCTGTCCAGCTCTGCAACATCAGAGCTGCATCTTCCAGTTCTCCGCCAGTTTCTGGAACAGTGATAATGCTCTCTAAATGTGTGTCATGGAAATGGATGTATTATTATATTTCATCTTGACTTTTATCTCAATAGAGATTTTCTTCCACCTCATTTGGGTCTAGATTTCAGGAAGGAAAAGGGAAGCATAATGAAGGAAGGAAGGAAGGAAAGAAGCTTTGAGATATTCTTTCTGAGAGGAATGTCTTGTCTCTCTCTGGGATCCTAGTATATGAAGTTCCTAGCCTACATTTTCCCTCTTTAAGCCTGCCAAAGTCAAATGGGTTAAGTATACCATACAGGTTTAAGGAATAAACTACATCCCCAAATTTTCATGGAGTCCAAAGACCTATTCATCTCCAAACAGCCTTTCTTAGGATGATGGTGGTATTGATAATCGAAGTACACTTATTTTTCATTTTCCAAATTATTTTCCATGAATCATCTCATTTTATCTATTATTTCTCTGAGGAATGTAATACCTTACACATATATAGGACTTTCTAAGTTACAAAGTATATCATACGCAATATCCTATTTAGATTTTGACACTTTTTAAGTTAATTTGGGAAGTTATTCGCGTCCTCATTTTACTGGAGAGGAAACTGAAATACAGAGAGTTTTTCTCTTCCCAAGATCACTTGCCCATTTTCTCAAGAGGCAAAAGTACCAGGATTAAGAAATTGGCTCTGCTAATAGCTTCCTAAGCTCTCCCACTGATTAGCTCTGTGTCCTTGGGTAAATTATTTAAAATCTTTGTGCCTTAGTTTCCTCATCCATTAAACTGGAACAATAATGGCACTTTCCCCACAGAGACTGGGTAGGGGAAGGGGCTAAATGAGTTAATATGTTTAGGATCCTTAGAAAAATGTCTAGCACACATCACATCATAATTGTCATTATCATTGGCAAAGCCTAGACTAGAACCTGGATCCTCCAACTTCTAGCTCCATGATGTTTCTGCTGCCTTACACCAATATTTTCCTTACCATACGGATGAGAACCTGCAGCCTACAACGTTTAAGCACAAAGCTCATCCAAAGCCTCTCTTGAACAGAGAAGTCTAGAACTGACATCCTCTGGACTCCATTTAGTCCTTCCACCATTAAACCATGCTGTCCTCCAGTGCTCTTAAGTGGTTAAAAGTATATAAACCAAGCATTCTCATGAAATACTACTGACAGCCTAAAGGTAGACCCTCCCACTCTTCTGGGGAAAGGATCTTCTACCTTCAGTCTTAAGAGAGCAAAGGTTTTCAGGTGGCTCATTGCAATGGGCTCATGCTTACCACCACCTCCAGGCCTTTTCTTAATGCTGTCTGTCCATAGGGATAGCCTCTGTTCTTTTCCTTCCAACTGCAATTATCTTTAGTGCCAGACGATTCAATATTTGTTTATGGCTCTCTGAGTACAAGTCTTGTTTTTTGCACTTTCATTATGTACTCCTTGAGTGTACTGACTATGTTGTGTGTAGGTGTGTATTCTCCACTGCACATGGTGAAATGCTTAGTCAATAGCAGGTATATAAATAGTCCTTGATTCATGAGTCGATTAATTGCTTGATGAGCCGATAGTGCACTCTCCAAGGGGTTGACAATTGTCCTTACCTCTTAGATGCAAGTTCAGGATGATCAAAGAACTTGCCTAGATAGCATTTAACACCACAGTGACTGGGCAAGGTAGAAGTTTCAGGAATTGTCTGTGGGGGGAAGAGCCGGGGCTAGGGAGGGGAGAGAGGTCCCCCTGCTCTCACCTGGGCTGGCTGCCACAAAGCCTCAGAACCTGGCCCGTGCCACTGTCTGAGTGCACAGCGTGTGCATGGAAGACTCAGACCTGAACCAGACCTGCCCTCCCGTCCACAATCCGTACCCCTCGTAGCATACCCGGACCAGACATGACCTTGCTCTACAGTTAAAAACAAGTGAAAAGTCATCTGCCAGGGTCACTTGGCACCAAAGTCCTGTGACAGAAGGGGCTCCACTTAAAGGGCAGCACAAATCCAGGGCATTAAAATAACCTGAATGGTGTCGTTTTCTGATCAAATGCCTTTCCCTGTCGGGTTTGTGATTTTTGAGCCTGAGAATGTCCCCTCAAGGCTCAGGTTTCTCTGCTGTCACACTGGTCTCAGGCCTGGAATGTGAGCACTGGCCGTGGAGGTCTGAGGTCGCTATGTCACAATCCCAAAATGGAGAGACATTATCTCATAAGCGGTGGCAGCAGGCAAGCACCAAGGTGCTGCTGGCGGCCACGGTCGGAATCTGGCCCCGCGAGTACTTGTCTCCCGTGGCCGCTGTTGGACAGACGGTCTGAGGCCGCAGATGCCAATCTGTGCCCTAGTAAATTGGGGTCCCGCAAAGCTTCCTACCCAGGAGTAGATGCAGGGAAACAGAAGCTGAGATACAGACAGGCTCATCTTTGTAACGGGTCATATTGGGTTGCAGGAGGGTGTTCCCGGGTGCACCTGGAGGGCCTGCTCAGAACGCAGAGAGCAGCCATCCACGTGGAGAAGGACAGGGTGCTGGAGGCAGGGCAAGGCTGCCAGCCTTCCTTCCCTGTGCCCCTGAGGACAGGATTGCTTACCACAGGGCAGGTGGGGCCCGGTGGCCCATGAGGTAACCATCCCTTCCGGCACTTGGAGAGGATGAAGCCCCCAGGGGAAGCCATCAGCCCCGTCCTAGTGTGAGGGCCATCAGAGTCCTAACCACCTTGATCATGCACTATCTTTGGGTTGAAGAGAAGCATCTTCCTACCCAGCCTTAGAGAGGGGGATTCCTCTCCTCCTTGGTAGCCTGTTCACCCACTTATTTCCTATGGCTCTGCTCTGAGACACTTCTGTTACAACCAAGCTGTTTCCCAAACAGGCCCTGCCAGGCCCTGGCTCCTCCCAGCGCTCCTTCTGGGACTGAGGAGTCTTCCCCTCCTTAGTCGGCCCTTTCTTCTGGGCCCACATTTGACTCGTTCCTCCTGCCGAGGCAGGCGTCTGAGCGCTGGGCCTCCAGGCCCTGGGGCTCCTTCGGAACCAGTGTCTGCCCCTTTCATGTGACCCGTGGCACACACCTGCTTCCCGCTCCTTCGCCAGCGCACGCGCGCGGGGTGTGTGTCGGGGGTGGGGGGGCGTCCTTCCGCGCAGACGCTGCCTTCTCTCCCCCCGGAGCTCCCGGTGCCCAGCGGCGTGCGCTCAGCGCTGCCTCCGCATGCCCTCGCTCCCCAGTGCCCCCCCCCACGCCCCGCCACACTTCGCACCAAAACCTAAGCTAGAAGCCAGGGATACAGCCTCATTTCCTAACTCCCCAGTTCCCTCACCTTCCTCCCACACACCAGGCATGCTGCCTCCGGCCTCTGCACTTGCCCTTCCCCCTGCCTGGTGTGGTTTTCCCCAGACCCCACCTGGCCACCTCCCTCCCTCTGTTGTCTCTGCCCAAAGGCCACCTTCTCAGAGAGGACTCTCCTGACCACCTTTCGGAAGAACAGCGTTCCTCGTCCCATAAGCCCTATCTGGCTTGACTACTCCTTCTTTCTTCTCCTTTCTTCTGTCTTCCTCTCCGTGTCCTTCTTCTCCTTCTCCTCCTCCCTCCCTCCCTCCTCTTCTTATTACTGAGTGACACTATGTTGTTATATTACGCTGTGTTACATCACACTACGTATTTTTTAATGTTTGATTGTGTGGGACCACCATAAGAATGCAAGTTCTTTGAAGGCCAAGACCTGGCTTTGTCACAGCTTATCCTTGGTACCTACAGCTGTGTCAGGAATGTTGTAGGTTCTCAATACTCGTTAACGACATCGATGGGGAAATGAATGAGCAAACCAACATTTCTCTGTTAAATAAGGACCTTTCTGGGCAATGATGTGACATGCGGTCTGCCATGCGGCAACACAAGGCTTCCTTTCCAAAAACCAAAGAGCATTAGAACTATAAAAGGTCCTTGAAAGGAGGTCAACTCCCAGTTGTACAGAGTAGGAAACTGAGTCCCAGAGAGGGAAAAATGAATGGGATAAGCATTTGAAGAGTTAATATCTCTGACTTCTAATAGTAACTCTTCCTAGGACGTAGCCTGATGTGACAATTCATCTGAACAAATTTGAAGTTACCAATTTTCTACTGGTTTTGCATTTGAATAATTTTTATTAGAATCAAAAACAGACAAGAGAACAAAGCCAGTCGCATAAAATTTCCCCTCTTCGTGTTTCCAAGTGTTTTCAGAGGCATTACTGAAAAGGAAGCATCTACACCGATTTAGTCCAGCGTCCCTTCAGTAGCCCAGACCGGAACAAATATTGAAGCATTGTTTCTTTATTCTTCCCAACCTTTGCGTGTCAGGCAGGACCCTGCAGGACCATCTCCTTTTGGAATCAAGAGGAAATCTAGGCATAGGCTCATGGCTAAGCTGCGGCTGGGGCTCCAGGTCTTCATCTGGCCTTCTCCATAGGCACCTGTGTAATGGGGACTGCAGGTCATTGAAAATGGCCTGGAACCATTCAGCGCCATTAACGAGTGATTCAGCTGACTGTGGGCTTCAGTATTCATCAGACAACAGCCATTCTCGGCTTTCCTTTTTTTTTTTTTTCTAATTCCCCAGAGAGTTCTAAGAAAATCCCACCCAAAGTCTTCTCTCCCAGGTGGCCTTCAAGGGTGGTTGCCCTCTTGCTCTTCTTGTAAGATTATGTTTGACAGCAATGAAAACCAACATCAACAGCAATGATTTCTTGGCAGGACAGATTGGCATGAGACTTGTCCCAAAACAAAATAAGCCTTTCAAGGAAGTGTATTTCAAGTTGGACTCACGTTCCCAAGACACTGAGATTCTTATATGGCTGACACAGGAGCCGAGGCTGAGCCCCCAGCCAGGGCCATCAGTGATTGTCAATAACACGACAGAGCAGAGAGGAGACTCAGGCGCTGAGTATGTTCCTGGACAGTTCAAACAGGGGTAACTGGAAATGCCACGGAACTTGTTCTGGAGAAAGGCTTTTTCTACTCCTGCTTGATTTTCTTAAAAGGCCTTGTTGGTGACTTCAGTCCTGGAGGAGGGTGTGCGGGTCAGAGTAACATCTCCTTTCCTTTCCTTCCACTTCTTCTCACTACCCATTCCTTCCCAACATTTCCACAATTCTTTCCATGCCACCTACCACCATTTTACTGCTCTATGTGCCACTTAGAGGAGCTCTCTGGACATTATGCCACTAGTGGGCGTGCCATGTCACCTGTGTGGGGCAACTTATAGGCCTCTGGTCGTCTGCATCCTAAGTTGTTATAAAGCCTTGCTCCCTAGGCTTGGTTGCAGTGCACAGGCTCACAGAATGACTCAAACATGGTGGAAATGTCCCCAGGAGCATCATTTTTAGCTTCCGCCTGAGGATAACCAAGTTGCTTTTGCGCTGCATCCTCTGAAATACCACAAGAGGGCGCCCAAGACCTCCCAAGTCAGGTTACGCCAAGTGGCATTAAAGCCAGGAGGTGGCGCTGTTGCTTTACCATCAAGAAGGGAGCGGCTCCAGATTAGGCGGACTGTGAGCATACTAGTTGGGGGACCCACAGCACCTCTGCGGGCCGCAGGTGATCCCCAGAAGGGATGTTATGCTGTCCCAGCAAACATCGCTACCCAACCCTGAGATTAAAGCCAAGCTCCAGCCAGTTTGATTCAACAGAAAAACCCTAGAGGAGAAAGAATTCTTGGCTTCTAGTTCTGGCTGTCCTATTTTGCTGGGAGGGCTTGAAGTAAACCACTTATTCTTTTGCCCCTACAGCTTCCTTGACCTTCCATGCATTCAACCAACGCAACTTAAGATTCAGGGGTGCCAGGTGGGCTTAGGATTTGGGAATAAGAAAGACAAAGCTCGTGTCCTTGACAAATTCGTTGTCTGCAGGATAGAGAAGGGGGGTACATATCATCAGAAAGTCACAGATTGAGGAGGGAAGTGTAGGGATGGAGGCACACACAGAAGCACATGGGAAGAGGACTTCACCAGCCTAATGGGTCGGTGAAGGGTTCCTGGTGATCCTATAGAGTCCCAGACTTGAATGGGAACCTTGTTGATAAAGAAGGTTTAGAAGGACAGAGGGGCCGCCAGAGCAAAGGCAGAGGCAGGAAAGAGCCTGGTGGGTGAGTGGGGCTCTCATGTAAATGAGTAGTGTTAGCAAGTGGAGCTGGATGGGGACATAGGGGGCCAGGCAGGTGGGGTTTGGAGGCCCTGTCCAGCTGTGCCTCTAGAAGCTTTGTGGTCCACATGCTCTGAAAAAGGGACAATTACAGAGACCAATGGTGTCACTAATACATGTATTTATTTATAGGTGCATAAATCTGCACTCATTTGGAGATAAAGGAGTAATCCCCAAGGGCGAGGGAGGATCGGGAGAGACATCGGAACAATGTCCACCTTCTTCTTTTTTTTTTTTTTTAAGATTTTATTTATTTGAGAGAGGGACAGAGAGAGAGAGAGAGAGAGAGAGAGCATGAGCAGGGTGAGGGACAGAGGAAGAAGCAGACTCCTCACTGAGCAGGGGGCCAAATGTGGGGCTCGATCCCAGGCCCCTGGGATCATGACCCAAGCCGGAGGCAGATGCTTAACTGACTGAGCCACTCAGGCGCCCCCAGTGTCCACCTTCTACTGGGTTTTAGCTTGACTTGAAGTCACCATTAGGCACCATTGTTCTCTCTCTTTCCTTCCTGACCAAGGAGTACAACAAACTCATTAGGATATGAACTTGTTAAGCTGAAGAGCAGCCATACATTTACTTAACAAGATAAATATGCACATTGTTTATGCTAGGTAATAAGCCACTAATTTATAAAAGCGCATATTGTCATTTATTTATCAAAACAAAGGTATGGAGGCACCTGGGTGGCTCAGTCGGTTAAGCATTAGACTTCAGCTCAGGTCATTATCTCAGGGTTATGGGATCCAGCCCCGCATTGGGCTCCATGCTCAGCAGGGAGTCTGCTTGAAATTCCGTCTTTCTCCTTCTGCCCCTCCTGCCGCTCATATGCGCTCTCTCTCTCTCTCTCTCTCTCTCTCTCAAATAAATAATTCTAAAAAACAACAAACAAACAAAAAAAAACCCAAAGGTATGTGCTCACGTTTTACAGATGAGAAATAGGAGACCCAGGCCATACAGTTCATAGATGGTGGTGCTGGCACTCTGTCTGGGCTTTCTAATCTAACTACATGTTCTCCCCTTTTCACCAGGATGATTCACTCTGAGCGCTTTTGGGATTGACCACCTCTGGGGAAGGTAAGTCCAGCATCACTGGTACCTAGTGCATTCACTCACTCTGTGACCTTGAAGGCTACAAACAGGGGTTGAGATCTCACACAGGATGCTGTATTCACAGAAAGAGATGTTGGATTCCTGGTTTCAGTTTTCATCCTAAAACCCCGTTCTAAAATGAGCACCAGTTGCTCACCAGCACTGACAGAGCACACAGTGCACCATGAGTTCTAGAGAGAGAGGAGAGGTTTTCAAATGTACTACTGGATGGGCATTACGACTAGGGAAGTCATTAGGCTGGCTGTCCAATGCTTTGTTGGCATCTGGGACGACGCTGCAGAGAGGGCCATCCATGTGTGTCTGTGACTTGATATACCCTTAGTTCAAATGGCATCTTTCCCAGATGCTTAGTCTCCAAACAGAAAACAGCCTGAAATTTCATGTTTTAAAGTTTCTCCTCCAAAATCCTTGCCAGTGTATTGATGTTTATGGAAAGAATGTTTTTAATCAGCTAAGTGTACTGAAGTATGTAAAGTTCCCGGAAGGAATACAGCCCACAAGTGAGGCAGAGAGAAGGGAAGTCTAGCAAAGACAAGTGGAGGACCCCATACTCAACATCACTGGAAAGAAGCTAAGTCCAATAAGAGGATAATGATGGGGGCAGACTGTAAAAAAAAAAAAAAGCAATCTGTGAGAATGGAACACATGACATGCAAATAGTCCAAAGAATAACATGTAAATTAGCATCAGATTTCCAAAGAATTTTGAGCTGAGAGCCTAGAGAGACCATCTCTCCAGATGATGCTACTGAACCCCAGGGAAGGGAAGCAACTTGCTCTGGTAGAAACAGCTACCATCAAAGAGGGCTCATAGGGGGTCAGGCCCTGATTTCAATACTCCGTGTGAATTAATCCATTTCATTGTCCCAGAAAGCGCATGAAGTGTGAGGTTTCCCCTTTATTGGCAGATGGTGAAACAGATGCTTAGGGAGGTTAAGGTACTTGCCCAGCTCATCTCATTTAGTAAGGGGCAAAGCAGGGATCCAAACCAAGGCAGTCTATCTCCCAGCCCATCCCAGCGAGAAACAGGTCACTCTTGGAACTGTGGGAAATCAGCAAGACTAAAGCCCTGATGCCCCAGTCGCCTCGTCCTGTTTGTTACACCATTCAGCTCTCTCCTCAGGCCCAGAAGGTTCTCCCCTCAGAGCCACGGAGGTTGCTGGTCCCAGCATCCTTATCAGGAACGCTCTTCTCCTGTATCTTCAGGAAGCCTGCTCCCTCGATTCCTTTTCTGGCCACCCTAAATAAAATGGCAACACGCTCTGCCCTCTGCAGCTCTGGCATGAGAGGAGATCTCACTGTCTACTTGCTATATATGTGCTCATTTTGGCAGTTGGCCTTCAGTGTCTCCTACCAAATGCAAGTTCGTGAAGGCAGTGTCTATGCTTTCTTCAACGACACATCCCGGGTGCCAGGCACATATAAGCATTCCATAAACATTTGATGAGAAAGTAAATGAATAAATGAACAAATGTGCAAACGGTAAATAATTCCCTGGCCTGAGGCAGAGAACTCAGGTGCCCTGTGCCACATAATGAAAATCAACCCCAGCTGCTTGTGACTGAGATGCTCCCCAGACCTCACTCCAGTCCAGTTCCAGTCTCTCCCAGGAAACCTGGATCCTTCCACCATGAGCTCCAGGCAAGATTCATTTCTTGAATTGCACTATCATGTCTCTAAGAGTCTTCTATTAAACTGTAGTACCTCTGAAAGGAAGAACATCCTGCATTAATTAATTATCAGCCATTAACACTTGTGAATATACTAAAGTAATATAAAAACAAGATTTTATATGTAACAGATCCAAACTCATACAGCTAGCATGGATGGAGCGTTGAAACATGCCGGTCATAGTGCTAGGTACTTTACACGTAGCACTAATTGCAAATATTTCCGGCTCTCTGCCTTCCTGGCACTCGTGGGAATTGCACTTCCCAGGCCCTTTGTGGTGGGTGGCACCATGTGACTGGTTCCAGCCAATCAGATGTAAGTGCCCTGTTAACCCACTTAGAGTGCTAATGAGAGACCCCTCAGAACTCTCTTTTCCTTTCCGCTAGCGAACTGGCAGCATTCGAGGTGGTGGCTGCTTAGTCAGCCTGAACCCCTGAGTGACTGTGATGAGCCCAGGAACCCCATGTCCCCAATATCTGCACAGCAATCTTTTGAGGTAATCTGTGCTATCACTGCTTTATGGGTAAAGAACAGGCTCTATGTTATTAAAGGATTTTCACCAGGTTACAAGGGTAGTAAGTGACAAAGCCAGGAAGGGAACCAGGTGTGTTTGATGCTAGAGCCCGTAACTTTTACCTATTTTTACTTTCTCTCTCAAATCTTTATTGAATAAATAAGGATAGAGAAATGAGAATACCATCTGTTTCCTGGAAAACAGAAGCTCTGTAAGGCACCACAGCTTTGAGGAGTCAAGAAGGCACTAGGATCTTGGGGAAAATGCTTATAAAAACTGGTGATATTAGGGAGGAAACTCTATTGACAATATTCTCCCTGTTCATATTTTTGCCTGTTGGAGAGGTAGAACCCTTGGTCTTTGGTTTGATTCTTTCCCATCGTGAACTCATCAGTGAGTAGGTCAGCACATAGAGATGTCACACTGTGCACCGGCTCTGTGCTGAGGGCTCCCTGATGAGTCCAACACTCAAGCCCGTTTTCAAGGGTCTGCAGGCTGCCCAGTTGATCCCACTCCCGTTCTATGTTTCCTACAGGAAACGGTCACCACTGCTGAAATTAATTGCTCAACTGTTTGCTCTGAGAGCTATGGAGGGTCAAATCTCCACTCCTCCATGTACTCTTTATACTATTTGGCACAAACTACATGGAAGGGTTAGAAAATTCTGAGGTCTGTATCACATAAGAACAAAACAGGAATTCTTGGGAAGCAGGGACCTCCTGCATAAAATATTTCACCCCCTGCTAGCATGGCACCTCAACTTTCTGCCTTTAGAAATCTATTCCTTTGGGTTAAAGCAGATTTCTCCTCTTGCCTAGGACCTGCCCAGACTGTCATATAAAATCTTCTTTGGCCATGCATCCAAAGGACTGCCCTAACAACTCGTAACAACCACCTAAGCATTGAGGTCTTGCAGAAATAACCCAAAAACCTGGCAACATAAGAAATGTGCTTCTAGATGTTAAGTACCTCAATTCTGAGGGTTAAAATGTTCCTTAGGGTGTTCTCTCATTAAGTGGCTTTTTCCCAAAAGAACTCCAATAGAGGGTTTGTTGTTATTATTCATTGCAACTGGTGTTGAGGAGGGGCAGAAGCCCATCTTCTCATGAGAACTAAATTGACAAGAACTATCATTGTGCTGTATAGAACCCAAACTACCTGCATCAGTATCCACCACAGGCTCGGGGACCTAAGTGGATTCCCTAAGTTCGGACTGAAATTATTCTGTGAGAAGTGTGTTTCCAGGAGTCAGTGGATGGTGGAGGGATGAGAACCATGGCGGGCACCTTTATGGAGAGAGACAGCTATGGACCAACAGAAATGAAAAGATCTAGAAAATGATGTGTAGCTTGGGAAGAGAGGTTTCAAGGAGGGTCAGGGGAAATAAGGCGTCAGGACTCAAAGACACAGGTCTTGAAGACAGACATCCAGAACCTCACTTTAAAAAGACAAGGAGAGGCAATATAAAAATTTTTTGTAGACTGAACCATGACATAAAATTGTATGATTTGAAGCCTAATTTGTCTTGAATATCCCTGCTTTTCTTGATCTCTTTAGTCTATTATCCAAGACCATCTTGTGAAGTACTTTGAACCCAGATTCAAGTTGAACATGAAACACAGCCGAGTGTGTAAAAGAAAAATTGTACAAATCTAAATAAGAAATAATATAAAATCATTCAATAAATCTCAAAGTGGAGCAATATGTGAACATTCAGCCCAACTGGAAGCCTGGGGGCAGAGTGGCTGAGGGACGTGGGGGTCTGGTGCTCTGACCCTGCTGTAAAGGAGAACCCACCCCCACATGGCCTGTGTGTGCCCACCGCACTTTTCTGCAGGGGAACGGAGGTGTCCCAGAGGAGTAACAGCTTCCTACTCTTCGTGTGTTTATCGTGTGGCTGACCGAAAATGGGTGCTAGCAGAAATGCATTTGCTCTAGGTTTGCCGGAGACGTGAGGCTGACGGGGATTGATGGTTCATCAGATTGTGTGTGATGTTTTACCATAAAGAGAGGAAGATCTGGGGTCATGCAGACCTGGGCTTAATCTCAGCTTTGCCATTTGTTTACTCCTCCATGACTAGAGGCCAACCACCGAAGTTCACAGAGCCTCAGTTACCTGCGAATAAGATGAGGGCAGTTGGACTGCGCACATACGCTTTTTATAGGCACGTTAAGTGAGTGATGTAAGTAAAGTGTCCAGCTCATAGCGGGCACTCACGTAATTCCTTTCCTCTTCCGGAGGGAGAAGTGGAATTCACAAAGACACTGAATCATATGCTGGTCTCTACACCCACTCAGTCCACTGTCCCCTTACCTAGCTAACCTCCCAGCCTCTTCTCGTCTTGGGTCAGTCAGTCACTCAGCAGCCAGAGTGCTTTTACTAAATCTTAACTCTCATTTCAAAACCCTATGTGAAACTCTTCAATGGCTTCCTGTTCCCAAATCCTCAACAGGGCTTTAGGACGCCTCTCATGAATTGGTCCCACTTACCACTCCACCCTCACTGTTCACTGTCATGAACACCCTCCCTCACCTCCCCCAGGTCACACACACAGCCAGCCCTTCCTGCCCTGCAGTGCACACATTTCCCCAAAGGGCTCAGCTTTTGCACAATTTAGCCCCATTGCCTAGATGATTCCCCACATCTCTCTTCCACAGGCCCTTCTTTTATTTGGGTAACTTCTACCCAAACTCTGTGGCTTGGCTTAGATGTTACTTTCAGCTTTCTCTGATCTTCTTATGAGCTCTTCATTGCATTGTGTGCATACACCTGTCTCAACCTAATGTCCTACCAAAACTTCATGCTTACTCATCCTGTTGCGGACCAAGCTCTAAGCCTCTGAGGGCAGAGTCTGTGTCTAATTCACCACTGTCTCCCCAGCTCAGAGAATGGTACAGAGTAGATACTCAGTAAATATATTACTTAACCTTTGAGTTTGAAATGATAGACTCAAAGAAAAGTTGCAAAAATAGTACAAAGTTCCCATGTATTTTTCACCCATCTTCCTCTTATGTTAATATCTTATAACATTATAGTAAAATTGCTGAAAACAAGATATCACTGGTCCAGTACTTTTAAGTAATCTATAGATCTCATTTGAATTTTGCCAATTTTCCCACTATGAGATTGTGATTTATAATATGAAACATATACTTGGTCTTCATCCCCATCCCTGGCACAGAGCTCCTAAAATCCGTGGAATTTCCTCTGATGAAAACAATAAAAGTGTCTTTTGTTATGTTAATGAGCTGACCTTTGCAAAGGAGGAGGTCACCAAAGGATGGAGTCTGGTTGCCATATCTTTAGAGGGTTGGAAATTTCAGTCCCTGGCCCCTCAACTCCAGAGAGGGAAAAGGGGCCAGAAATTGAGTTCAGTCACCAATGGCCAATGATTTAATCAATTGTGCCTATGTAATGAAACCTCCATAAAAACCAAAAAGGTGGGTTTGGAGAGCTGTTAGGCTGGTGAACACGGAGGTGCTGGGAGAGTGGCTGCATGGAGAGAGCATGGAAGCCCTATACCCCTCCCCCATACCTTGCTCTATACATCTCTTCCATTTGGCTGTTTCTGAGTTGTATCCTTTTATAATAAACTGCTAGATGTAAGCAAATGTTTCTGTGAGTTTTGTGAACCACTCTAGCAAACTAATGGAACCCAGGAGGGGGTCCTGGGGACCTCCAAACTATTGCCTGACTGTCAGAAGTGCAGGTGACAAGTTGGACTTGTAATTGACATCTGAAGGCTTGAAGTGTGTGTAGGGGGTGGAAGGGTCTGGGTACCTTGTAAGACTGAGCCCTTAACCCATGGGATCTGATGCTCTCTCCAGGTAGATAATGTCAGAACTGAGTTAATTGCTTGGTGGTGTGGAAAACACACACTGGTATTGGTGTCAGCATCAAACCCACAGCGTCATTTTCATCACCCAGGAGCCCATCCAGGATCCCATGTTGCATTTAGCTGTAATGTCTCCTTCATCTCCTACCATCTGAGATAGTTCCTCAGTCCTGCTTTGTCTTTGATGACTTTCACACTTTTGAAGACTTCTGGTCAGTTATTTTATAGAACGTTCCTCAGTTTGGGTCTGTCTGGCATTTTCTCAAGGTTAGGTGGAGGTTACGTATTTTTGGCAAGAAGACCACAAAGTGATGCTTTGTCCTTCTCCATGCATCCTATAAGGTGGTACATGATGTTCATGTATCTTATCCCTGAAATGCTAATGGTGATCATTTGGTTAAGGTGGTGTCTGCCAGGTTTTCTACTGTAAAATTACTATTTTTCCCTTTGCAATTAACAAGTGTTGTGTGAGGAGATACTTTAAGATCAATAAACACTTTTGAATAAATCAATGAATATTAGAACAAAGGACTGAATCTGAAAGAAAATCAATTAAAAGAGTTGTAAGTTCTGCACTTGCGTTCACAAAAAATGCAGCAAGGATACAAGAGAGAAAATATGACAATAAATAAATGAGTCAAAAATCATCTAAATAATGTTGAGAAGAGAACAAGCCTAGTTATATCATCGTCATCTTTTATCTCATATCACATATTTATATTTAATAAGCAATTAAAGAGGTTTCCAAGGGTGAGGCAATTAAACACATTTTTATCTTCTGCTAGAGCCCAATTGCTGTGGAAGATGTGACTCTGCTATGCAAACAAACTGGAGCCCATTCAGAGAAGTGAGCAGACAGATGTGGCTTTTCTGGGAAAGACCTCAGGAACAGAATATGCCCAAATTAAAAAGGCAGCACTCAGGAAAGTATTATCTTAGTCTTCTTGGCCCATCCTCACAGAAAACCATCATCTGGGTACCTTCTACAATTGACATTTATTTTCTCACAGTTCTGGAGGCTAGACATCCAAGAGCATGGTGCCCGCCTGGCTGATTTGGGTCCCAGTGAGGGCTCTCTTCCTGGTTTACAGATGGCTGCCTTCTAGCTGTGTCCTCACAGGGTGGAGAGAGAGAAAGAACTCTCTACTCTCTTCTTATAAGGACACTAATCCTATTGGATCAGGTCCCCACCTTTATGATCTCATTTGACCTTAATTACCTCTATGAAAGCCCCATCTCCAAGTACAGTCTCACTGGGGGTTGAGGTTTCAGAATATGAATCTGGGGGGACACACTCAATCCCTAGCAGTAGTGATGCTCAAATGAGTCATTGCACATCACTGTGTAACAGGATGTTAAAGTGGAACATCTCTTATCATCTCAATTTCTGTCGAAGCCTCACACTACATGCAATAGGTGTCAACACCCCAAATTTAAAGCAAGTTGCTTGACCAAGATTTTTTCTGTTTCCATTAGCCCATCACCCACCTCCAGATGATAGGAAAGATTAGGAATCCATTAGGAGGAACAATAATGTGAGGTTTCTCTAGGAAAAAGCTGTGTGCTGAAGTTCTCCACAGTTCAGGCCAACCAAGAGGAGCTTCAAAGAACCTCCCAGCACGTTTGACATACGTCCCTTGGAATGAGGGAGGATTGTGGAGCTGGTATCTGACTCACATTTGGAAGAAAGTCTGGAAGAAAGAGGCTAGGGCTTAGGGTTGGGGGAGGCTATGTCAGCAGAAGGAGGAGAAAGCTCTATTGAAGTGCGCTGTGCCAAAGGCAGGACAAAAATACATGGCCCCCAAGGAAGAGTCCCGCCATGAAGCAGCTTGAAAAACTCTATCCAAGGGGCCACTGAAGTGGGGAGGGGTGCAGGGTGGGTGACCCCAACAGAAGAAGATTGAGGTGAACCACCCATCCTGGGCAGGGAGAATGTCCTAAGCAGCCAGCCAAGAGAGGCAGCACCCCCATCTGAAAACTGCTGTGGAAAGTCCCCAGTGTGAGGGGCTCAGAGGAACCTGGAAAAGTCCCCTTGAGAGAAAGAGGAAGCACTTGGGATGCTTACGCCAGGTCACGTCTGCACCCATCAAGTTAGGAGAGCCCTCCTACCCACCACCTTTCTCCCTGAAGGAACCAGTGGCAACATGAAGAACAGGAAGGATGAGTAGGCCAGAGGGGGGAAGACAAAGAGGAGAAGCGATCTTGGCAGGCTTCCCAGCCCCAAGCAGGCCTCGACAGGGGAGAACAAATGTAGTTGTCAAGAGAGTTTGGACTTTGGTAAAAGAATACACTGGCTTTTTAATATCTGAAAACGACCAGAACATTCTGTAGGATCTTCAGGAAGGAAGAAGGAATTAAGAAAGAATTTAACACAAAGTGGAGGAAAAATAAAGTTCTTTCCTGTTTGCATTCTACCAAGCGCAGCCTTTCAGAAACAAGCAGTTTCATAAAGTGTGGTTAGCTGAGCAGCCATGGGGGCCTGCACCTAGAAGGGCTGCAGACTTGTCTTAATGTGCTGCTGCTACCATCTTGAAACTCTTAATATTTGGTAACAAGGGGCCCCACATTTTCATTCTGCATAGGCCCTGCAAATCATGCAGCTGGGCCTAGTTACTACATAGGAGGGACTTGGCCATGTTCTGTGTGACCCCAAGGGACACACAGTGGAACTGATCATTGGGAGGTGGAGAGAAACAGTCCTCCCCCACCTCCCAAAATTGGGAAGAGTTTTGTTTGGCTGCCCAAATTAAAATAGACTGCAAATAGGTAGAGCTTCCAGTCACCAAGATCCTTACAGCAGAGGGTCAGCTACTTGGCAGGAACATTGGAGACACAATGCAAGCTCTGGACTCTGCAGTCTCCAAAATCCCTGCCAACCCTGGGATTATCTAATTCTTTGATTAATAAATCTCCTTCAAGATGTCTGTTTTTACCAACTTCACCAGGAAATGAATTTACTAGTGCTGAGAACAGGTAAGTATATTTTCAAGTCCAGCCTCTAACTCCTTACATGGTTGGGAGTTTCACTAACTCCCTGGGTTTCTGTCCAAATTGTGAGCTGTTGTTTTCCTTTATGAGGACATTATTGCCATTACTCACTGCATTTTTGATCATTGTAAGTTGGATCTTAGTGTGGCTGGCACACTGTGACTTCTTGCTTCTAAGAAAAAGGCCTAAAAATCTCAGAAAGTGTTTTGGGCCTAAAGCCACTTTCATTAATCATTATTTTGACAGTGAAGCATAAACAGACATGACAAATATTTATTAAGTTTAACATTAAAAATCTATAGGCATGTTTTGGTTATTGTTGTCATCATCAATATTATTATTCGTGTGGGAGAGTGTTCTAGGAGAAGAAAAGAAAGTCTATTGCTTTCTGGGATCTGCCACATATAACCTCTCAAGCTGAGAAGGGCGTCTTCTCTGCTCCACCTTTATAGAGCTAGTCTCTGAAGGCACAACTTGAGGGTCAAAGCTCCCCTACAAAGACCCACCATTGATGACAATACTGGGGCCAGGAATTGATAGGAAATGGGTATGTTTAGTCATGCTCAGTAAACCCATTTCCTTACAGACTCACTCCTCCCTCATACTGGAAAACTTTGAGCTTCTTTCATACCATATTTTGGCCTTGACCTTTAGCCTCCCTACAATGGAGTCTATGTATCTCCATACCCTCAGTGCAGGCCCCATAATTATAGCCATCCGTTAAACTGTCAGGAAGAAATCCCCAGTTCAATCACGTCTTTATCAGACTTCAGCTGCCACAGGGGTCAAGTTAGGCGTCAAGTCTGACCTGCCCAGAGGCCCTGTGATGTGCTGGTCTGCATTCTCACTGGGGCCTTTGTGAGCAGGCAGGCCAGACAGCCACCTGGTTGCCCCCAGCTAAGTTCCCCGGTCCCACTGCATTCCCCAGACAGGGTGGAGTCAAGAGAAACAATGGGACTGACTTAATGGAAGACCTTCCCTTTGGCTCTATCTTCAGGGAATTATGTGCACAGGAGTTATACGGGGTTGTCAAAGTCCTAAATTGGAAATGGAGACTCCTGAAGAGGGAGGAATCTGGTATCAGGGGGAAATAAATTCTTCAGTTTGATTCTCCTCTCAGAGATTGTAGAATCATGGAATTTTATCGCTGCCAAGGAATTTAGTGATCGTCTATCTAACCCTTTATTTTACAGATCAGTGTAAATGTGGCCAAGGGACTTGGGTTTTACTTTTATTGCCGAGTCTGGTTTTCTTGAGTTTCAGGTGAGTAATATTTTAACGTGAGCTCCATAACAATGAGAGAAACCCAGGGCTGTTCCAATGTGACCACATACTATTCTCTAGTTGTTTCATGCAAATACGTTTTATCTTTCACACCAGATCACAAAATATCTCAAGGACAGCTTATTTCTTTTCTGTTCCCCATAGAAAGGTACTAGCAAAGAAAGCACTTTAAAGTATTTGCAGAGAGTTAATGTGCGTTCTTCACTCATTTTTCTGTTTGGGTGTGTTTCTGTGTGTCTGTGTCTCCTTCAATAGATTACAAACACTATGTGCAAGTTAAAATAGAACCGCCAAATTTTATAGCTAGTCATACTATCCCATTTAAAAGGTGAGAACACTGAGATCCAGAGAAGTGAAGTTACTTGCACAAGATCACTCAGTTAGCATATGATTTAAATGCAGATCCACTTCCTGCTCATTCAAGTTACCTCCTTGTTATAGTGATAGATCAATATTGAAGGTCACAGAGGAAACAAGACATCAGAATAGGCAAGGGGAATCAGCCCTGATAATGTTATCATTGTTATTAGTAATACCCTAAATATGTAGAGCTGTTAGAGTTTACAAAGATAAATACTGAACAGTTTTTTGTATATCCTTCACTAACAAAAACCATAAACAAGTGTATGTCCCATATATGCATGTTTACTTACACAAGAGGAATTTTCCCATACACATTGCTCTACACTTTGTTTTTTTTTTTTCCACTTAATGATATTACTTAGGGATCTTCCTACGTTAACACATGTAGAGCTACCTTATGCTTTTTAAAAGGCACTTATGGTTGGATAGACCATAACTTATTTAACCATTCCCCTATTGATGGACAGTTAAGTTGTTTCCAGATTTATGCTAAGAAATGTGCATTTTTTAAAACAATCTCCCCTGGAGAATTTTAAGTAACTAACTTGATATCAGATCAGCATTTGGAATCACCAATAGGCTTATACCCTTATTTTAGTAGATGAAAAAACTGAAGTCCAGACAAATTTGGGACCTTCAACTATTCAGGGTAAAACCATAACTAGAACCTGATATTCCTGAGTTTTCTACCAACATTCATTCCACTGCATTTGGGCCACGTAAGGGCACTGGGCATGCTTGCTTTGGCTATTTGTAGAAGTCAATAGGCACCACCCAATATCTGGCCCAACAGAGTCTTTGTTAAAAGAACTGATTCATCAAAAGATTCTCATTGTGGTTTAGATTTTACTAGCCCAAAGATCACTGAGTTAAACTTCCCTTTTCAGTAGATGATCCAAAGTCCCTTGAATGAAGATGTAATTCAATAAAAACTTAATAATCTCATAAAAATGAATATTCTCTGGTTCCCCAATGAACTCCCAAACTTATTAGCTTTCTTCTGCAGATGATGTGAGATGGCTTGTTTTACCTAAACTAACCCCATTATGCCTTTAAAAATACATTATTATTTAAATGTCTACATTTCTTTGATCCTGCAAATGTACAAAAAGCAAGCATAGTGTTTCTGGGAAAGAAAGAGCTGGTGGAGGAAATTATCACGTGGGGAAATTTAGGACATTCATTCAAGAATTAGGAACAAAAAACAGATTGGAGTAGTGCACATTTTGCTCATGAATGGCCCTGGGCAGTGGCTCTTTCTACAAATTGCCACATAAGGAGCTCATCACTGAATGAGGGAAAGGGGGTGATGTGGTTATGGATTTTCCAGGGATGAGAATCTGAACGCTACACTGACTTCTCAGACTACGTGCTTTTGGTTGTTTGTTGTAAAGAAACAAAGAGAATTTCTTTATTAAACAGTAAAAACCAAAGTGTCTAGTTTGGTCTCAGTAATGAAAATAATAGCTACCATGAACTAAGCACCTGTTCTGCAGGCACTGTCCTCAAGGCTTTACATGATCACTATTATACATGGTAGAACAATCTATGACACAAAAGATAAATTCTCAGGAACTTCCGGATATCAATTTCTTACTGACTTGTTAACAACTTCCATGTGGGGGCGCCTGGGTGGCTCAGTCGTTAAGCGTCTGCCTTTGGCTCAGGTCACGATCCCAGGGTCCTGGGATCGAGCCCCGCATCGGGCTCTCTGCTCAGCAGGGAGCCTGCTTCTCCCTCTCTCTCTCTGCCTGCCGCTCTGCCTACTTGTGCTCGCTCTCTATCTCTCTGTCAAATAAATAAATAAAATCTTTAAAAAAAAAAAAAAAACAACTTCCATGTGCCCACAGGGTGTGCCCCATGGCATTCTTAGTGTTGGGGAAGATCTAGAGCTGCTGTGTACCCCCACGCCACCTCTCAGCCCCATACAGACACTGGGAACTTTCCTTTCTATACCATTTCCGATCTTGCAGTGGCCCGGGCCCCCACCCTCTGCATACGCACACACTTGGCCCTTAAATTGGGCATATGTGAGGTAGTTTGAAAATCGATGAGCAAAATTTCAGGGCACCAATGGTCACCTAACATTCCTTCCTCTAAGATAGCTTCTTAGGCTAGGAGACATGCCCTCTCATCAAAGGACAGTACGATCCTGGCTCCAGTCTTGTGTAGCCCCCCACCACTAGCAAAGGATGGTGCCGGCAGGCGGAGGCTGTGCAGTTTCTTGACGCTAACCCTAATCCCTGTCCTCATGGTCTCTCCTAGCCTGGACTCTCATTTTGAAAGAACCTTACCCTAGGCAAGGAAATTCTATTCAATACTCCACTTTTCTTTCTTAGCATTTGTTCATCTCTGTCCCTTAATATATATTGGAAATCTATGAGGAAACAAAATATTCTGTTGCCTTATGGGATCATTCATCTAGATTCTTTCCATCAAAGCTATGATTTCCTGATAATTGAAGCTCAAGAAAAGTATCAACATCTTCCTGGATTTTCTTGCTTCTCGGGCAGGGGTCAGCAAACTTTCTGCAAAGCAACAAATACTAAATATTTTGGACTTTGACAGCCATACAATCTCTGTCGTAATGACTCAGCTCTGCCCCATAATGTGAAAACTGCCACAGAAAATATGTAAACAACAGGACATGGCTGTGTTCCAATAAAACTTTATTTATAAAAACTGGCAGTAGGCCATAGTTTACCTGCCCCTGTTCTAGATGATGAGGAGGAGGAGGAAGTGGAGGATGTTGATTATTGATTATTATTATACAATTAACATTGCTTTCTCTGTACAAAAAAATCTATGCTAAGTATTCTATTAGTATTATTTCATTTAACCTCCATAATTCTATAGGTTACCTACAGTTATTATACCCATTTTATAGTTGAGGAAACTAAGCTTTAAAGAGGCTAAACAATTTCCCCACAGTCAAACAATTAGTAAATGGTGGTGCCAGGAACTCGGATCTGACACCAGAGCTCACCAGAGTTCACCAGAGCGAAATTTCTATCATTAAGCTAAACACCATGCATGTTCACTGTTTAAAGCTTTTTGGTCAACTTAGAAACTATTTCTTTTTTTTTTTTAAGATTTTTATTTATTTATTTTATTTTATAGAGAGAGAGTGGGGGTGGGGGGAGGGAGAGGGAGAGAATCTCAAGCAGATTCCATGCTGAGCATAGAGCCTGATGCAGGGGTCAGTCTCACAACCCTGAGATCATGACCTAAGCCAAAACCAAGAGTCAGACACTTAACCAACTGGGCCACCCAGGTGCCCCTCTAAGAAACTATTTATAAACACAATGAACTTGTGAATTCAACTTCAGTAGAAAAATTAAACATGATTTTAATTTGCATACCCTAAGTAGATTTAGGGCTATTGAAACATTTAGTCAAACAAACATTTATTATGCCACTACTCTAAGCCCCAAATTACTATAGTGTTTTGAGGTGGAAAATAATAGAATATGGTTGCCTTACCTCAGACACACTTTGAGTCTTTGGGGGGGAAATTTTCCTTTCCCTTCTTCTCTTACAGTGCATCTTGGTTTGAGAAAGCAGACCCACAGCTGGCATTGCTTAAGGAAGGCAACCAAAATTTATTTGCAACTGTCCCACAGACACACAAATGTGTTTGCCTTTCCATCTTTTTATGATTGATGTTTTCACATGAATTATTCTTGTTCCTTTTATTAAAGTGATATGAGCAGTTTTTAGGGAATTTCAAGTGATCTTACAAAAACAAAAATCTTCTCCTAAGATTTAAAGCCCCAAGTCCTGACAGCCTTTCCCTGAACATCTTAGCCTGACTGTTTACCTCTAACTACTCAACTCCAGCAAGCCTCTCAAACTTTCTGACTCAATGTCTCCAACTGTATTAAGAACAGAGCCTCTCCTTTCAACACCTCTCTTCCACACAGCCACACTTGCACAACATCAGGATTTTTTTGTGTTCTAGCTGGGTGGGTTATTTCAACAGTACACAATCACATAAGGCAAAGTGAAAGTTCCCACTCTCTTAAAGCTAATGATTCATAATAGTTTAAAGATCTTTCAGTTCTAGGAAAACTTCTTTCTGCTGTCATCCATAAAAGTTCTTCTCTCCTTTGCCCCCTCTCCTTACTTCAAATGAAATGCCTTTTTAATTTTGTTCCCCTCCAAACACATCTGTTTAATTGTCATTATGCCTCATTTGCACTAAATCCAAATGGAAACCAGCCTATGGTGGTGGGATTTGGTGTTGCTTTTCCCCAAAGGTCAAACCTCACACAGCTGTTCATCATGAGCTATCTCCAGCTCCCAGCAGCAGCCCAGCATTTATGTTATGTTAGTGATGTTCTCTAGTTGCAGGGTCTGGAGAGCTTGCTGTTCAGCCAAAAGAAATCCTAAGGGAAAAGAGTCAGAATGAATGGCCGTACATCACATGAAATGTTGCTGGGCACCTTCTCTGTATTGCCTTTCCCATATAGAAGCTAATGCAAGCCAGTGCAGAGTCACCAGCTTGATCCATAGCTATTCCTTAACCTACAGAAAGAGCCCAAGAATATGCTAAGGACTTTCCTCTAGGATTGAGATATCCATCTCTGATTACCTGCCACAAGAACACTAGGAAAACAAGGCACAATTTGCATGACAGGAGTGGCTTAGAAAAGCATGGGATTCACTTCTGTATTATTAGAGTTTTTTAATAAGAAAAATAAATGGAATTTGACAAGGATAAAGGAGAGAAGTGAAAGAGAAATGGGGAAGAGAAGAGATGAGATTCTACAGTTATACTGTTGAGTTTTATTTAGTAGAACATGCATATATACTAATGAGGCTATAGCATGACTGCCATTCCGTGAACACCTTTGGCCCTGCTCAAACTACATCAGCATCTCTGGTTGTCACAGAGCACCATGTTGGCCAGATCACACCTACCTTTGACTAATGGCAGAATCCACTGCTGCCTTACTTGCTGGGTAATACCTCAGAGATAAACAGGAGCCCATTGGACCTGGGATATGCAGCTCAGAGGAGGAGTTAGGGCAGAAGTTAGTGCCCCCAGGAGCAACATTTACAATTAATAAATACTATGGCTTCCCAGCCTTGCTGTGGGCAATTCTTGGAGTAGGATGATTCTGTATGCTTCTCAGGCAGTCTAAGAAAATTGAGCCCCCAGTGTTCACAGAACCAGCATTGACCCAATATTCTTATATTGACTTTTTCAACTTCCATTTATCACTCTCTACCATCCCTCATTTCTGCAACTTGAAATCACCTCCCAAATAAACCAAATGCCTAAATGCCCTTGTTTCAGGCTCTCCTTTCAGGGAAATAAGTCCCTTTAGGGCTGCCTACTCGGCAATTAAGACATTTATAAGTAGCTCTCTATATGAGGTAATTGAAAAGCCACACACAGGCCTAGGCAAAATGCACGCTTAAAAAAGACCTGAGAAGAGAGAGAGGAGCAAGATGGCAGAGGAGTAGGAGTCCTAAATTTCGTCTGGTCCCAGGAATTCAGCTAGATAGTTATCAAACCATTCTGAACATCTATGAACTCAACTGGAGATTGAAGAAAAGAATAGCAGCAACTCTACGAACAGAAAAGCAACCACTTTCTGGAAGGTAGGATATGCGGAGAAGTGAATCCAAGGTGATATTTGGGAAGATAGACTGCAGGGGGAGGGAGCCTCCCTCAGCCAGCTACCGGCAAGTGATAGAGCAACAGAGCACAAAATCAGAACTTTTAGAAGTCTGCTCTACTGAGGGATGTCACTCCAGTGGCTAAGAAGGGGGTGGAACCCTTGCTGGTACAATGTGGTCTCAGGACCCTCAGGGTCACAGAAAGACTGGGGGTGCCTGAGTGTGGCAGAGTTCCCAGGTATTGGAGCAGGGAAGCCAGCAGCAAAGACAGAGCTGAGGAGTGGGCTCTCAGCTCAGGGTTGCCATAAACCATGATCTGTGGCACAGTCAGGCCACTAGTCTTTGAGCAGGGACCCAACAAGTGGCAGATCTGGGGAGACTCCCCTTCCTCCCCCAAGAGGAGAAGCGTGGGAGCACACCGCAGGAATCTGCTGGGTTTGGAGACTTCAAATGGGGTCATTACACATTTTGACAATCAAAAATGGAGGCTCAGTCAGTTAAGCATCTGTCTTCATCTCAGGTCATGATCCCCAGGTCCTGGAATCAAGCCCCACGTCTGGCTCCCTGCTCAGTGGAGAGTCTGCTCCTCCCTCTCCGTCTGCCTGCCACTCTGCCTACTTGTGCTCTCTTTATCTTTCCATCAAATAAATTTTAAAAACCTTCAAAAAAAATGGAGGCTCTGAGTGCTAGGATAAATGAGGCAGAAGAGAGAATTAGTGATATAGAAGACCAAATGATGGAGAATAAAGAAGCTGAGAAAAAAAGAGATAAGCAACTACTGGATCATGAGGGGAGAATTCGAGAGATAGGTGATACTATAAGATGAAGCAATATTAGAATAATTGGGATCCCAGAAGAAGAAGAAAGAGGGAGAGGGGCAGAAGGTAATATTGGAACAAATTATAGTGGAGCACTTCCCTAATTTGGGGATGGAAACAGGCATCAAAATCCAGGAGGCATAGAGAACCCCCCTCAAAATCAATAAAAACAGGTCAACACCCTGACATCTAATAGTAAAACTTACAAGTCTCAGGGACAAAGAGAAAATCCTGAAAGTAGCTCAGGACAAGAGGTCTGTAACTTACAATGGTAGAAACATTAGATTGGCAGCAGACCTATTCACAGAGACGTGGCAGGCCAGAAAGACTGGCATGATATAGTCAGGGCACTAAACGAGAAAAATATGCAGCCAAGAATACTATATCCAGCTAGGCTGTCACTGAAAATAGAAGGAGAGATAAAAAGCTTCCAGGATAAATAAAAACTAAAAGAATTTGCCATCACCAAACCAGCCCTACAAGAAATATTGAAAGGGGTCCTCTAAGCAAAGAGAGAGCCTAAAAGTAACATAGACCAGAAAGGAACAGAGACAATATACAGTAACAGTCACCGTATAAGCAATACAACAGCACTAAATTCGTATCTTTTAATAGTTACCCTGAGTGTAAATGGGCTGAATGCCCCAATCAAAAGACACAAGGTATCAGATTGAATTAAAAAAAGACCCATCAATATGCTGTCTGCAAGAGACTCATTTTAGATCCAAAGACACCTCCAGATTGAAAGTGAGGGGGTGGAAAACCATTTACCATGCTAATGGACATCAAAAGAAAGCTGGGGTGGCAATCCTTAGACAAATTAGATTTTAAACCAAAGACTAATAAGAGATGAGGTAGGACACTATATCATACTTAAGGGTCTATCCAACAAGAAGATCTAACAATTTTAAATATCTATGGCCTAACATTGGAGCAGCCAATTATATAAGCCAATTAATAACAAAATCAAAGAAACACACTGACAATAATACAATAATAGTAAGGAACTTTAACACCCCCCCACACACTGAAATGGACAGATCAACTAAGCAAAAGATCAACAAGGAAATAGAGGCTTTAAATGACACACTGGACTAGATGGACTTCACAGATATATTCAGAACATTCCATCTCAAAGCAACAGAGTACACATTCTTTTCTAGTGCCCATGGAACATTCTCCAGAATAGATCACATCCTAGGTCACAAAACAGGTCTCAACCAGTACCAAAAGATTGGGATCATTCCCTGCATATTTTTGGACCACACTGCATTGAAACTACAACTCAATCACAAGAGGAAAGTTGGAAAGAACTCAAATACATGGAGGCTAAAGAGTATCCAACTAAAGCATGAATGGGTCAACCAGGAAATTAAAGAAGAATTAAAAAAAATTCATGGAAACAAATGAAAATGAAAACAAAACTGTTCAAAATCTTTGGGATGCAGCAAAGGCAGTCCTAAGAGGAAAGTATATAGCAATACAAGTCTTTCTCAAGAAACAAGAAAGGTCTCAAATACACAACCTAACCCTACACCTAAAGGAGCTGGAGAAAGAACAGTAAATAAAGCCTAAAGCCAGCAGGAGAAGAGAAATAATAAAGATCAGAGCAGAAATCAATGAAATAGAAACCAAAAGAACAGTAGAACAGTTCAACAAAACTAGGAGTTCATTCTTTGAAAGACTTAATAAGATTGGTAAACCCCTGGCCAGACTTATCAAAAAGAAAAGAGAAAGGACCCAGATAAATAAAATCATGACTGAAAAAGGAGAGATCACAACCAACACCAAAGAAATACAATTATAAAAACATATTATGAGCAACTATATGCCACATTTAAAGTCCTGAAAGCAAAACATATTGTCAAGCAAGAATTCTATATCTAGCAACACTGTCCAAAAAATGAGGGAGAAACTAGGATATTCCCAGTTAAGCAAAAATGAGGGAATTCATTACCACTAGTTGTGCCCTACAAGAAATGCTAGAGTCCTTCAAGTTGAAATGTAAGAACCTTATAAAGTAACTCAAAGGCCTATATGATATAGGTGTCTGCTGAAGGTAAATACATGGACTAATATAAAAGCCAGCATTGTTCTAATTTTGTTGTATAACTCCACTTTTTATTTTTGACAAGATTTAAAGACAAATGCATAAAAATGATTATAAATATATGCTAATGGGTACACATATATAAACATGTAATTTGGGACTTCAGTAACATTAAGTTGGGGGGATGGAGTTATATAGGAGTATAGTTTTTGTGTGTAATTAAAGATAATTTGGTATAAATTCAAAATAGATTGTTATAATTTTAGGATGGTTAAATGTAATCCTTATTATAACCACAAAGAAAATACCTATATAATATACAAAAAAGGAAATGAGGAGGGAATCAAAACATGTCACTACAAAAAAATCAACTAAGGGTGAAGAAAGACAGTAATATAGGAAATGAGGGACAAAAGAACTATAAGACATAAAGAAAACAAATAACAAATGGCGTAAGTAAGTCATTCTCTACTACCAATCACTTTAAAAAATGTAAAATACAGTAAGTCCTTCCCGACTACAAATCACTTTAAAAAATGTAAAAGGCATAGATCAGCAATATGGATAAAAAAAAAAAATCAGTGTCCAACTTTATGCTTCCTACATACAAGAAGCTCACTTTAGATCTAAGGACACAAGCAGATTGAAAGTGAGGGATGGAAGAAGATATAACATGCAAATAATAACCAAAAGAAAGCTGCGTAGCTACACTACTGCTAGACAAAATACACTGTAAGTAAAAAACTATCACAAGAGATAAAGAAGGACATTATATGTTGAAAAAGGGGTCAATTCACCAAAAAGATATGGCAAGTATAAACTTATATGTACCCAGAGTCAGAGTTCCAAAGTAAAGAAGCAAACACTGGCAGAATTGAAGTGAAAAACAGACACCTTTACAATAACAATAGAAGATTTCAATATCCTACTTTCAATAATAGATAAGACAACCATATAGAAGATCCATAAAGAAACAGAGGACTTGAACAAACCTACAAATCAATTGGACCTAATAAACACATACAGATGGGCGCCTGGGTGGCTCAGTCATTAAGTGTCTGCCTTTGGCTCAGGTCATGATCTCAGGGTCCTGGGATCGAGCCCCACATACGACTCCCTGCTCCATGGGAAGCCTGCTTCTCCCTCTCCCACTCCCCCTGCTTGTGTTCCCTCTCTTGCTATGTCTCTGTCAAATAAATAAATAAAATCTTAAAAAAAATAAAAAAGTAAAAAAATAAACACATACAGAATGCTCTACCCAAGAGCAGCACAGAACACATTTTTCTCAAGTGCACATGGAACATTGTCCAGAATAGACCATATGTTAGGCCATGAAACAAGTCTTGATGAATTTTATTTATTTTTTTAAAGATTGTATTTATTTATTTATTTATTTATTTATTTATTTATTTATTTTTAATTTATTTAGAGAGTGTGAGTGGGGGGAGGGAAAGGAGGGGAAGAGAATCTCAAGCAGACTCTATGCTGAACGCCCCTGAGATCATGACCTTGAGATCAGGACCTGAGCTGAAACCAAGAATCAGTCACTTAACCAACTTAGCTACTCAGGTGCCCCAAATCTTGATGAATTTTAAAAGACTGAAATCATACAAAGTATCTTTTCCAACCACAATGGAATGAAACTAGAAGGCAATAGCAAAAAGAAAACTGGAAAATCCACAAACATGCAGAAATCGAACAACATATTCTTAAACAACCAATGGGTCAAAGAAAAAAATCACAAGGGAAATTAGAAAATACCCTGAGACAATTGAAAATGAAAACACAACATACCAAAACTTATGAGATGCAGCAAAAGAAGTACTAAGAGGGAAATTTATAGCTGTAAATGCTTACATTTAAAAAGAGGGGCGCCTGGGTGGCTCAGTTGTTAAGCATCTGCCTTCAGCTCGGGCCATGACCCCAGGGTCCTGGGATCAAGCCCCGCATCGGGCTCCCTGCTCTGCAGGAAGCCTGCTTCTCCCTCTCCCCCTCCCCCTGCTTGTGTTCCCTCTCTTACTGTCTCTCTCTCTGTTGAAAAATAAATAAAATCTTTAAAAAAAAAAAACATTTAAAAAAAATAAAAAGAAGAAAGATCTCAAATCAACAACCTAACTTTATACTTTAAGTATCGAGAAAAAGAAAAATGATAATGGCTGACAGTTTATATTGCAAGACCTCAAGGAGACCATATTTCCTCTGATGATATGATCCACTCTGGCTTCCCCTCAGTGTTTCAACAACTGTAGCTCCAAACTTTTTCCAGCTCAAGCTTGCAACATTTTGCAGTTATTTGCTCATGAATGCTATGTTTCACATGTCCCAAAATGAATTTTTCATCTTCTCTCCAAAACTTGCTTTGCCTCTTGTAGTAGTTCAAATTCCAAGTTTTCTGTGGTTTCTTTCTATCCCTCACCATTTCCTACCCCACATCAAAATGGGGATAGTACCTCCACTGCATCACTCCCATCTGTCTCTTTTTCACAAAGCTAGATAGAGTTAACTGGACTCATCCTGAATACAGAATGAATGGGCAGCATTGCGTCCCTTTTTCTGTCTTTGTCTCCTTCTTTTAAACTACTGTTGAGCACCTCCAATGGGGAAGATTCTGTCCTGGGCTTTGGAAATACCAAGATGAATATCACTTTACTGCCCTCAATGAGATGTCAGTTTCATAAAGGGGAAGTCAGGTTATATAAGCAATGAGCCTGACCATAGAGACAGGTACAAGATGTTTTAAGGACACAAGAAACTGATGGTCTGTTCTTGGGTGGTCAAGGCTGATGGGGAGGGAAGTTCTTAGAATAGATGTTGTTTGAACTGAGTCTTGAAGGATTAACTGGAGTTAAGTGAATCAAAGATGGCATATGAAGGAAAGGATAAGAGCAATGCATGAGCTTGGCACTGTTCAAAGGAATTTCAGCTAATTCTGTGTGACTCATGTTTTTATGACAGCTTCAAATACATTTTTACTACAACAGTCTTGTGAGGTACGGAGTAATATCATCCCCATTTTACAGATGAAGGATTTAAGGAGAAAAGAGATCATGTGATTTGCCCAAGATTACATTGCTACTCAGAGATAGCACTCACTTGAGTTTCCAACCTAGCAGGAGGGGTATGGATATCTGCCCTGAATCCCATGCTCAGAGCAAAAAGAAAAATGTTTTGACACTTAAGCCAAACAGCTCTGCTTAAACACTGTATTTCCTCTGTGAACCAAAGCAAAACTCAGACCTGAAGTTACGTTTCTACCACCAGGGTCCCCATACCCTTGCTTTGAGAGCACATGGTGTCTTGTTTCTAAGGGGAAAAGAAACGCTTACAAACAAGGCTGTAAAGACATCTTAAGACAACAAAATACTCATAAAAAAGGGAACATTCTGATGAGTTAAGTGTAAATGAATCAGAAACATATGGATTTAATCTACTTTAAAAGGCCCAGTGGAGTTTTCAGTGAAGGGCAAAACCTTGGAGGAGATTATATTTGGGGATATTTCCAAACCCAGGGCCATTAGTTCTAGTCAGGCCCAGAGCTAGGCTGGTATATGGATCTCCAAGGAAACCAGCAGGATGAGAACCTCAGAAAGGTGTGAAGGCCATTTTAACCCAAATCCTCAAACCCAGACTTGAAAATTTGCAAAGCAACAAGCTTTCTAAAAACACCTTTGCTGAACATCTCATTCTGGCCTGGGGCTGGGACACCAAGTCTCACCAACAATATCTCCTTAGAAATTCTGCTTCTTCCAAAAGGGTGTAGAGGTTAAGCTGAAACCCTTCATTTCTCCCAAAGTTTCTCTCTCTTTGGATTGAACCCTTTGATATGAACAATGTCCAGACCATGGGCTTGGAATATGAAAAAGTGACCACAGTCCTCTTTGGAAGCATCAGATGGGAAATGAATATGCACAGAAATATTGAGCACAGTCTACTAAACAGGAAACAACATAAAAAAAGGAGAAATATCCAGATTCGTCAGTCTGGTTGGGTAACATCAGCCATGAAAACAAACACAGGCCAGCAGGCCTAGAGCCCAAACAGATCAGGCTGGTTTAATGGAAACCAGGCAATGAGCAGGTGTGTTTCCCTGGGTGTAATCATTTTTGGTGCTCCCTCGTGTACCATGCCTTTTCTGGGGTCCCATATGGTCAACCACCAGGGAACTGGGGGTTCAGAGCCTGGTCAGTGTTAATTCAGCCTTCATTTCTTTACCCACTCAAGTGCCCTCTTCCAGATGAAAACAGCTTGTTCTCTGTTGCTGCTTTTTCCCTCCTTCACAGTGGCGGTGCTATGGAAACAGGCATTTCTTATCCACCACTGATTGAATCAAGTTTGGGGGGTGGGGGGAACCAAAAAAATGAGCAAGTGGAACAGTATTCTCCCCAAATGCTGCCTTAAATTGAAATCATCTGTCTCACAGTCCAGCCTGCCCCACTCCCCAAGCCACACCCAGGCAGCTGTGGAGGTGGGCGGGGCGTCCCTCCCTCACTGACACGGTGGAATGGCTGCAGTAAGGTGATATGCTGAGAAGAAATTCACTTCTGGGCTGCTTTTGTACAGCTCCCCCCTGCACCCCTGTCATCAGCTTTCACACTCAGCATGAGCCTCACATGGAAACCTGTGCGTCACTTCCCTCAAGGGCTATACAGATAGCACAGGAAGTTCTGGGTGGGGCTGGTTGGAGAGTAGGGGCACTAGGTCTCACAGCATTTTCTGTGTCCCTGGAAGTCCCCATTGTTACCCCCTCCTCAAGACAGGCCTCTTCTCCCTTGTCAATGCCTGAAATCAGTCATCTTAGAGATTTATTTCTTTAGCTTAAGACTTTGATATTTAAGGCAAATAACCAAGGTGAGGTGGAATATGATGCATGTTAACATGAAGAAAGGATTGAGAAGGAGAGGGAAGCTGTGGTGATGGGGTGACAAGGTGGTGGGGTGGCATTGTGAAGCAGAGGCCCGCAGGGATGGTAGGAGGGAGGCTGAGAACGTTAGAAATACACTGTATTCACTCTCCAGGCCCCCCCACCCCCACACCGGGGCCTTTCTGGAACTGAAACAGGAGGGGCTCTGGAGCCCTAGGAACCCCACTGCTCCTCTCCAGGATGCCAGCATAGATGGGCATGTCGGTCCTCAGTCAGGATTTATCTCCTGAGAGGCTGCTGTGTGACAGGCATGGCTCTAGACACTGGGGCACACCAGTGGGAAAAACAAGGCTGGGGTTGACAGATACTTTCCAGAGGAATTCGGGAGCTGCGTGGAGCACAGAAAGCAGCAGAGACCAAAGATGTCCCTATCATCCCCTCCAGCTCCCCAGCTGGAGTGCAGAGCCCAGTGCCTCTCTAGCTCCAGATTCTTCTTCAGTAGGTCCTGCCTTGCAGGGAGGGCTCGAGCTGTCCAACAGATTCCTTCAGACGCAGTGCTGGGCTCACTGGACTCCAGAGCCTGAGGCACTGCCGGGGGGGGGTGGTGACCAAGCTGTTCACAGCCTACCTTCACTGTGCCTCAGTTTCCACATCTGTTTCCACAGCGCCAAGGGTCTGTACATAGAGCGGGGAGGACAGCTCCAGAAAAGCATGCTGTCTGGCAGGGTTATTCCTTGCACAGATGGCCAGGACTTTGGTGGAAGCTGGCCCAGCCTCTCAAGGGAGAGATGCTTCAGAATCCAGCTACCCCTTCCCCAGCACTCCAGAATCTCCAAATCCACAGGACTGAGCGGGTGCCTTTGGCACTAGTGCATTATTGGTCGGTGTTCTCAGCTGGACTATGGATGGAAAGAAAAGGTGAGTCAGAATAGGATAAAAAAGATGGGCTGAGGGTGCAGAGCAGGGGACAGGATTTGGTGGTGGGCTTCTTGCCCAGCTTCATTGTTTTCATCCTCAAAATGATTCCCAACAGCTGGGCCGGTGATCAGCCTGCTCATGGTCCCAGAGCAGCTCAGGGCTAAGTGGAGCCAAGTCACTTGGCAGAGGTGCAGCAAGGCCAGCGCCTGCACCAGCACCAGTGAGCTCGGTGCAGGGGGAAGGGGAGAGGGAAGCTGGGCACCCATTGCTTTGTTATGCTTGTTGGTGGGCGCTTTGAGGAGGGGTTGGGGACAGCCCAAGCTGAGTGTAGGCTACTCTGCCAGGCTGTCCTCTCTTCCACATGACACCCAGGATGGTCACCCTCAGGCTCCCTGGACAGCTGACCTGTGACATAGACTATGATTTCCTGTCATCTTTGACCAGCCTTCTCAGGTGGCCAACTCATTCAGCCAACAAGGCCAAGGGCTAAATACAAATTTCCAGGGAGGTAAGTGAGCCGCATTCTGTCCGAGGCCTCAGGTGCCTGCTCCAGCCATAAAAAACCGTCTGATCAGTGCCGGCCTCTGGTCACAAGAAGAGCCAAGCAGTGTAACCCAGCGCTGCCCAGGCATCTGCAGTCCATCAGTGACAGAGAACTGCACATTTCTGCTCCCCAGCATGGAGCTGTAGAAAGGACATGGCTGGTCCTTGCTAACTGCCTCAAGGTGGAAGACTTTTCAGGGCATGTGCTAGTTTCTTCAGAGCTGTCTTTGCTACGTGACTTAAATACTTTTAAAACTCCCCAATGTGTAAAATAATTGACAAACACCAGGGTAAAGTTAAGCACTAGAGAACAGGGGCTGGGAACTAAGAATTTAGCCATCCCACAGTATAATCCCATCTGAATTTCAGCTACTCATCAACTAATCCTCCCTGTATGTCTAACAGTAATAACAAATGTGCCGGACACTGTTCTAATTGCTGATCATCTCATTTAATACTTGCAACAATCTTGTAAAGCAGGTATTATTATGATCCCCATATAACAGATGAGTGCATCGAGGTACAGAAAGGGCAATTAACTTGCCCATGTCACAAGGCTGTAAATGGCAGAGCAGGGATTCAAACCCAGGCAGCCTGCATCCAGACTGCACCTTCTTGACCATAGAGCTAATCTGTCTACTCTGGGCAAAGTACCATGCTGGCTTACGTGAGGGAATTCACATAAATACATGATGTGGTCATTGCCCTTGGGGAGTTTAGCATCGCCAGGACTTAACCAGTCTTTCCAGACTGGCCTGCACAAATCTCCTGCCTGCGTGGAATTCTTCAATCTCTGTATATATCTTTGAGTCTTTGAACTTCAGTGCTGTAGCTAGACCATCATCAGCCCCCTCTCCTATCCCTGTACATCAAATCCCACAGCCACTGAAATCCTGCCTTACACGCCTCAAACTATTCTTCCAGACAAGTCAACCAGATCTCCTTCCTTCCCCGACCACTGCTCTGAAGTAACAGAAAGAATTAAGCAGTCCCTTGCCAACCTTCATGACAAAGATGTTGTGTGGGGGCCAGAGGACACAGCTGAGTCGGGCCTACTGCCTGGGCTGCAGCCCCAGCCAAATATGAACCAGGTCAAACAGCAAAGTAATGGAACACGCTGCACTCCCTGAGCCTACCCGGCCCAGCTCAACTAGTAAGGTCACCCCCGGCCGCCCACTTGCAAATAGGTCATTTGGCATTTTAGATACTTCCTGACAGCACTTGCCTGCAGGTTTGGGGGTTGCTGCTTGGCATTTGGTCCAGAACCCAGTCCATCTGGGAACCTCAGGGCTACAAGAGGTATATAGTAAGTTAGCAAAAGTCAAAAAGGGGATTTCATGAGGAGCTTGAGCATTAAGATTCCAATCAAGGTTGAACCAAACAGGTAGAAGGAGCCTGATGCCAGGGTGACCCAGACACACAAAGAAGGCCCACAAAGCACAGGATTTCTTCTGGAGCATTGAGCCTACTAATAAGGGCTATTGGAGGCCAATGTAGAATATTGACTGAGAGCCAGATCTCCTTCCTGGAAGGACCATTAAAAAACAGCTACATTTTGGCGACAAGGAGTTGGAGATGTTCTGTCAGTCTCACTGTTCACTTCTGGCTCTAGAGTCCCCGAGAGTCTTTTTAAAGGGCCAGTGCCTCTCTTTTTCCATGGGGGGCACCTACAACACAGAGATACCAGGGCATGAGAGTGAGTAGAGGGGCCCTTATGAGCATCTTGTAACAGGACCCTGGCTCTGGACTGAGGAAATGATGCTTAGAAAAACTGCAGTATTTTTAAGGCATAATGTGCATGAGAAAGAGGGGCATGATAAATCAAAGGTGACAGTAAGGACACACCTCTTTCTTTTCCTGCAATCTGGCTTGGTTTTGTAAGCCTCCAGGGGGTGCAAGTCTCTTCCAGGAGGAAAGCCAGCTGGTATCAAGGCAAGGCTGCACTGGCATGAACCCCTAGGCCACCAAGAGCTGAAACAACCTCCATTGTTGTGCTCCAGAGTGAAGAGCACTAACACCCAGTTATTCACCCCTGCCCTTCCTTGCAGTGCCCATCCCTGCCCACACAACTAAAGGTCTAGAATCTGGGGAGCTACTCGGATTCAGGCAAAATGCAGCAGGTAGCCGCCATGTATAGGATGTATAGGATATAGGATCCCCAGCATACAGGCTTGGAGGTAACCACCTTACCAAAAGGGTGCCCAGGAGAGTGGAAGACCAGATTCGCGAGCTACAGAAAATCTCAGAGAGATAGCATGCTCATGGTGCGTGAAGTGTGCCTTCTGAGGGGTTCAAAGGGTACATTCAGAAGTAACCATAAATCAGCTCAGCTGACTTCCAGAAAAGCAGGCAGGATGCAGGGGCTCGAAGAGTCAGCCCACTGCTGTTAGTATTGCCATCCCAGGTGTAGCCTGGCCTTACCCCTAGCCACCCAAAAGGGCAGCCCCAAATCATCTAAGTAGTTTCAGCTTCTCCTCTGATCCATGCATCTTTCCCAGAAGGTAGGTTATACAGTTCTTATTGCAACTCACCTATAATCATTTAACTCCTGCTTCTTCAAAATTAGAAAGGGAAAGAATTAGTTAAGACCTCAGAGTACCTTCTAAAAATGAACAATAAACCAGAACAAGAACAATATGTGCTTTCCAGGATTCAGCAGCTTGTGCAATTTCCCTATGTTTATAAAGCACTGGGCCCTGTTTTCCCAGAGTCACTAGGATGAAACTCTCAAGTAAAAAGTGGCCCTCTGATGGTTTTTTCAGAGGTAGCAAAGAAGGGAAGGACCTTGGAAATTTGTTGTTTTCATTGTTTTCCCCACCCCACAAAAACATCATATGGGAAAAGAATCCCCAATAAGTGGTTGTGATTTTTAAAATAGAGTTGCTCGTTGTTTTGTTTTGTTTTAATATTTTAGTTATGTATTTATTTATTTGAGAAAGAGAGAGATAGAGAGCAAGAGCATGGGGAGAGTGGCAGAGGGAGAAGGAGAAGCAGACTCCCTGACGAGCAGGGAGCCTGAGAGTTGCTCAGTGTTTTACAAAATCTCAAAGCATTCAAATTAGAAAGGACATTGGAAACCACGTAGGCATACCTTCCATCTGGTGTGACCATCAGTTCTGCAGCATAACCAGCAGGATGGTGCAGATGTCTACCTCCAGAGGCAGAAACTCATTCCCTCAAGGGGCAGCTCAAACATTTCTGGATAGTGCTATGTTTTAGATAGTTTTTCCTTATTTTAAGCCAAAATTAATTTTCCTATACCTTCTAGCCAGCACTGCAAACTGTGTTCTCTAGAGTCACTATAAATACCTCCACCCTTTCCCCCATGACAGCCTTCAGATCTCCGAAGATAGCTGTAGTGTACCACACCCGCCCATGCCTTCTCCAGACTAGAGTCATTGGTTTGTCAAACAACCCAACTTTATAAGCCATTAGCTGCCCAGATCTTTTCCATTGAAGGGCAGTTTTTGGCAGGGTCATAGTTGTTGTTGCTCTGCCTTCTCTGCCAGCATCCATCCCTGTGCCCCATGGGTTGTTGTACATATGGACAAGCACTCTTTCCAATTGGCAACTCAGCTCAGCCTCCATTAGACCATGGGGGTGGAGTTAGATTCAGAAGTAGAATTACTCACCTTAGAGCGCTTTTCTTCAGAAGGGCAGAGGACTGAAAGCTGTGTGAGAAGAAATATGCATGCCTTATATACTGTTGTGTCCCCAGTAGCTGGTACACGGGACTCATATTTTCTGATGTATGAATGCATAAAGGAACGACAGAAAGCAAGCTGGGATCAGAGGTAGAGATAGAGAAATATTTCCATAGATTGAAAACGTTTACCTCAAATGTCCTGAATCCCCTGCACCCACCCTGGAGCCCCTCCTAATCCAACACACGGGCCTCTGAAGCTAAGTTCTGCCCATAGCTATGAATACCACCCCACTTTGATCCTTCATCACTTTAAATTTCCATCACCTCCTCCTCTTCACACCCTCACCAACCTCTTCCCATATCCTCTTCCTTCTCTCCCCATCTCTCCCCAAGGTCACAGTCCACGACCTTCATCTGTAAAAGTCCTGTGGTGTTCCTCTGGGACACAAAATCCAAAGAGAGCCAAGCAAGAGGAATTAAACATGGCAGAAGACGTTGCATTGCTTTGGGGGCACCACTGATACCTTTTGGCCCTGGGCTCGTTTGTGAAGGATCCCAAGCCAGTGCTCATTGCCCTGGCTACATGGACAGAAATCCCTGCCATGGGAGGCTGTCTGGGTTGTATCCGTCTGCACACAGATCTCTAGTAATGAGGCCTGGCTCAAAGGCGTTCTAGGGCCATATGTTGTTGAACAGCACAATATGCAATTGATCTGTTAAGTGGGCAGTTTCATTTTTTATTTTTCCTCTCTGGAGTAAAAAGAAAAAGGAACTCTGGCCACTGGTGACATATAATCTCTGCAAGCATCAGGACTGAGTCCATCTACACATGGAAAATAACTCCCCAGGCCTCCCTTCTCCACCCCCCACCTCTGGAGATAAACTATAATAAAGTATTAACAACTGGCTCTGCTCTTCTGACAGATAAGGGATGACTTTCTTTAAAAGACCTTTGTGCTCTGTTACTGCCAAAGATATTTAAACTGCAATCATTAGTGACTTCTCTGCTTACTACACAGACCAAGGCAGATTTCTCTGGGAGAGGCTCTATCAATCACATGCTCTGGGCAGGGAGCAGCTGTCTGAAGCTGGGAAGCAGGAGTAGGACCCTGTAGGGAACATGAAGTTAGTTTTAGGCCTCAAGTGAGCCCAGCTGAGAGGTTTCTGACAGCGCAGTGGGGTGGGGGAAGCACTGGGACCCATGCCTCCCCTTTCCTAAGCAGCCTGAGGAGGATGGCAGAGGCATGTCCACAGAGAGGAAGAGAGCCGAACTGGGGCCTGAGATACTGTGATGTCCTTGGGGAAAGGGGCCAGGGAAGGGAAGTGACATTCAATGACAGCAAGTTCTCTTTTGTTCCTGTTCAAGTCTTTAAAATTCCGGGAAGCTCTTGGGATGGTGAGCCCTAAGAGGTAGGAAGCTGGAAGAAATCACGTGGAAAGGGTGGAGAAACTGAGAGTTAAGGTGAGGGGAGAAAAGAGAATGGAGAGAAGACAAGGCTGAGAAACAGGAGGAAGAGAACAAAGGAACAGAGAGAGAGGGAGAAGGAAGGAGTGCCAAGGCAAAGGACAGTGAGGCAGGACATAAAGAATGCAGTGTCATGAGGGCAGACAGCTTAAAAACAGAAATAAGTGAAGAAGAAAGAGACTGATTTCCTTTTCTTTAAGGCTGAATAATATTTCACTATATGTATATACTACATTTTTTTTTTTGTCCATTGATCTGTTGATGGCAGGGGGAGGGGAAATGGGGAGTTGTTCCATTGGCATAAAGTTACAGTTATGCAAGATGAATTAGTTCTAGAGATCTGCTGTACAGCATAAGGCCTCTGGTCAACATATTGTATTGACCACTTAAAAATTTGCAAAGGGTAGATCTCATGCTAAGTGTTCTTACTACACACACAAAACATCAAACAAATAAAATAGGTGATGGATATATCTATTATCCTCGATAATATGGTGATGGTTTCGCAAGTATATGCATATGCCCAAATGTATCAAACTGTGTACGTTAAATGCATACAGTTTACTGTATATCAATTCTACCTCAATAAAGCTGTTTTGTTTTGTTTTGTTTTTAAAGAAGAAGAAGAAAGGGACTGTGATTAGAGAAGGCTGAGTCTTTGGGGAAAGAAAGGTTAAAAATTGGCAGCCCTTTCTAAACCTGTGAAACTCAGACACATTCCTGAATGTAATTTTTCCAAGTCAGAGAACTTTCTTTTTTTTTCCTTCAGTCTTAGTTTCCAGAGTTTAAAAGTCAAATTTATTGCCTAAGTTTTGTGATCTGTTCAAATCAGGTGACTGAAACGTCCATATCTGCTTCTTTGAGAGAGTTGTGTAAAGTTTACCCCCAGATGTCTCACCTACATTGCACTTCAGACTCTCAGCCTGTTAGAAAATGAGTGGAGTACAAATCCTGAATGAAGCACAAAACATACACTGGGAGAAACAGGAAGATAAGTTCTCCCAATCCATCTTGTCTTGGGAAGAGAATAACACATGACCTATGAAAATAAGACACAGTTTGATAGTAAAAGGACTCAGGAGAAGAAGAAGACATGGGAAAGGCAGGGATTTCAATGGAGCCGTCTTGTAGACATGCAATAACTAGAAAAACCAGTCAACCAATCCAGATTGTTGCAGTTGTCTGACTACTTTGACTTGCTTTTAATTACTTAATGGATTCAGTTGGTAACACAAGAATATGGTATATATTTCCAAAGGTCCCAAAACGTCTGCAGTGAGAAGTCAGTCAATCTCCCAGCCTTGTCCTCCAACTACAGTCCCTCTTCTCCCACCCAGGCAAATGCTGAGACCAGTTCCTTATGCATAAGGCCATATTAGGATTGAGATCATTAACGATAGACCTGATTTAAGTCCTGAACATTGAGAGGATATTTGTTTTGTTTTGTTTTTATTATGTTATGTTAATCACCATACTAATCATCATTAGTTTTTGATGTACTGTTCCATGATTCATTGTTTGCGTATAACACCCAGTGCTCCATGCAGTACATGCCCTCTTTAAAACCCATCACCAGGCTAACCCATTCCCCCACCCTCTCCCCTCTAGAACCCTCGCTTTGTTTCTCAGTGTCCATAGTCTCTCATGGTTCGTCTCTCCCTCTGATATCCCCCCCCTTCATTCTTCCCTTCCTGCTATCTTCTTTTTTTTTTTTTTAACATATAGTGTATTATTTGTTTCAGAGGCACAGGTCTGTGATTCAACAGTCTTACACAATTCACAGCGCTCACCATAGCACATACCCCCTCAATGTCTATCACCCAGCTACCCCATCCCTCCCACCCCCCACCACTCCAGCAACCCTCAGTTTCTTTCCTGAGATTAAGAATTCCTCATATCAGTGAGGTCATATGATACTTGTCTTTCTCTGATTGACTTATTTCACTCAGCATAACACCCTCCAGTTCCATTCATGTGGTTGCAAATGGCAAGATTTCATTCCTTTTGATGGCTGCATAACATTCCATTGTATATAGATACCACATCTTCTTTATCCATTCATCTGTGGATGGACATCTTGGCTCTTTCCATAGTTTGGCTATTGTGGACATTGCTGCTATAAACATCAGGATGCACGTACCCCTTCGGATCCCTACATTTGTATCTTTGGGGTAAATACCCAGCAGTGCAATTGCTGGGTCATAGGATAGCTCTATTTTCAACTTTTTGAGGAATCTCCATACTGTTTTCCAGAGTGGCTGCACCAGCTTGCATTCCCACCAGCAGTGTAGGAGTGTTCCCCTTTCTCCACATCCCTGCCAACATCTGTCATTTCCTGACTTGTTAATTTTAGCCATTCTGACTGGTGTGAGGAGTTATTGAGAGGATATTTGTGACAGATCCTTTTTACATTTGAAAACACAATTGCTTAACCTGGAAGAAATGGGTGCATTCCTAAAGATGTATCAACTACCAAAATTGAACCAGGAAGAAATAGAAAACCTGAACAGACCTATAACCACTAAGGAAATTGAAACAGTCATCAAAAATCTCCCAAGAAACAAAAGCCCAGGGCCAGATGGCTTCCCAGGGGAATTCTATCAGACATTTCAAGAAGAATTAATACCTATTCTCCTGAAACTGTTCCAAAAAATAGAAATGGAAGGGAAACTTCCAAACTCATTTTATGAGGCCAGCATTACCTTGATCCCAAAACCAGACAAAGACCCCATCAAAAAAGAGAATTACAGACCAATATCCTTGATGAACATGGATGCAAAAATTCTCACCAAAATACTAGCCAATAGGATCCAACAGTACATTAAAAGGATTATTCACCATGACCAAGTGGGATTTATTCCTGGGCTGCAAGGCTGGTTCAACATCCGCAAATCAATCAACGTGATACAATACATTAACAAAAGAAAGAACAAGAATCATATGATCCTCTCAATAGATGCAGAAAAAGCATTTGACAAAGTACAGCATCCTTTCTTGATCAAAACTCTTCAGAGTATAGGGATAGAGGGTACATACCTCAATATCATAAAAGCCATCTATGAAAAACCTACAGCGAATATCATTCTCAATGGGGAAAGGCTGAGAGCCTTTCCCCTAAGGTCAGGAACGCGGCAGGGATGTCTCTCTCACCACTGCTATTCAACATAGTATTAGAAGTCCTAGCCACAGCAATCAGACAACAAAAAGAAATCAAAGGCATCCAAATCGGCAAAGAGGAAGTCAAACTCTCACTCTTTGCAGATGATATGATACTGCATGTGGAAAACCCAAAAGTCTCCACCCCAAAACTGCTAGAACTCATACAGGAATTCAGTCAAGTAGCAGGCTATAAAATCAACGCACAGAAATCAGTGGCATTCCTATACACCAACAACAAGACAGAAGAGAGACAAATCAAGGAGTCTATCCCATTTACAATTGCACCCAAAACCATTAGATACCTAGGAATAAATCTAACCAAAGAGGCAAAGGATCTGTACTCAGAAAACTATAAAATACTCATGAAAGAAATTGAAGAAGACACAAAGAAATGGAAAAACGTTCCATGCTCATGGATTGGGAGAATCAACATTGTGAAGATGGCAATGCTACCTAGAGCAATCTACACATTCAATGCAATCCCCATCAAAATACCATCCACTTTTTTCAAAGAAATGGAACAAATAATCCTAAAATTTGTATGGAACCAGAAGAGACCCAGAATAGCCAGAGGAATACTGAAAAAGAAAAGCAAAGCTGGCGGCATCACAATTCCGGACTTCCAGCTCTATTACAAAGCTGTCATCATCAAGACAGTATGGTACTGGCACAAAAACAGACACATAGATCAATGGAACAGAATCGAGAGCCCAGAAATGGACCCTCAACTCTATGGTCAACTTATTTTTGACAAAGCAGGAAAGAATGTCCAATGGCAAAAAGACAGTCTCTTCAACAAATGGTGTTGGGAAAATTGGACAGCCACATGCAGAAGAATGAAACTGGACCATTTCCTTACACCACACACAAAAATAGACTCCAAATGGTTGAAAGACCTAAACGTGAGACAGGAGTCCATCCAAATCCTAAAGGAGAACACAGGTAGCAACCTTTTCGACCTTAGCTGCAGCAACTTCTTCCTAGAAACATCGCCAAAGGCACGGGAAGCCAGGGCAAAAATGAACTATTGGGATTTCATCAAGATAAAAAGCTTTTGCACAGCAAAAGAAACAGTCCACAAAACCAAAAGACAACTGACAGAATGGGAGAAAATATTTGCAAAAGACATATCAGATAAAGGGCTAGTATCCAAAATCTATAAAGAACTTATCAAACTCAACACCCAAAGAACAAATAATCCAATCAAGAAATGGGCAGAAGACATGAACAGACATTTCTCCAAAGAAGACATCCAAATGGCCAACAGGCACATGAAAAAGTGCTCAACATCACTCAGCATCAGGGAAATCCAAATCAAAACCTCAATGATATACCACCTCACACCCGTCAGAATGGCTAAAATTAACAAGTTAGGGAACGACAGATGTTGGCGGGGATGTGGAGAAAGGGGAACCCTCCTACACTGTTGATGGGAATGCAAGCTGGTGCAACCACTCTGGAAAACAGTATGGAGGTTCCTCAAACAGTTGAAATTAGAGCTACCGTTCGATCCAGCAATTGCACTACTGGGTATTTACCACAAAGATACAAATGTAGGGACCCGAAGGGGTACGTGTACCTCAATGTTTATAGCAGCAATGTCCACAATAGCCAAACTGTGGAAAGAGCCAAGATGCCCATCGACAGATGAATGGATAAAGAAGAAGTGGTATATATACACAATGGAATATTATGGCGCCATCAAAAGGAATGAGATCTTGCCATTTGCAACGACGTGGATGGAACTGGAGGGTGTTATGCTGAGTGAAATAAGTCAATCAGAGAAAGACATGTATCACATGACCTCACTGATATGAGGAATTCTTAATCTCAGGAAACAAACTGAGTGTTACTGGAATGGTTGGGGTGGGAGGGATGGGGTGGTTGGGTGATAGACATTGGGGAGGGTATGTGCTACGGTGAGCGCTGTGAATTGTGCAAGACTGATGAATCACAGATCTGTACTTCTGAAACAAATAACACAACATATTTTAAGAAAAAAGAAAAAGAAGAAGATAACAGGAGAGGAAGAAAAGGGGAGTATGTCAGAGGGGGAGACGAACCATGAGAGATGATGGACTCTGAAAAACAAACTGAGGTTTCTAGAGGGGAGGGGGGTAGGGAGATGGGTTAGCCTGGTGATGGGTATTGAGGAGGGCACGTTCTGCATGGAGCACTGGGTGTTATGAACAAACAATGAATCATGGAACACTGCATCAAAAACTAATGATGTAATATATGGTGATTAACATAACAATAAAAAAATTAAAAAAAAAAAAGAAAACACAATTGCTGTAGCTCCTGTTTAGGGAAGAGAAAGGAACCAGCATTGATGAGGATAGAGCAGTTAGGAGGTGGTACAGGAAAACTTGGGGGCCCCGCCCCACATTTCAGCATCTCCTTTGAGTTTATCCATGGCCTTGTAGGATACTCCCACTTGGGCTCTACCTCTCCCCATACTGACAGCACCAACCTCAAGTACTTCCTTCTCCAGGGCTTTTCCAATTACACTGATGCCAGGGGAAACTACTGGTGCATGTGCAGGAATGATCTGGGAGTGCAGGGGAATTCATGCTTCCAGGAACAACCCTCAGCCTGTGGAGAAAGAAAGCTGATAGATAAATGCTCCTCCTTGGCAATCCACAGAATGCATTCCTCAGAAGATCCTGGATAGGTCCTGGTGCCCTCAGCAGTGACTTACCTTATACACTTTTATATTATCTTCCCTTCTCCCATCCTGCCTATTTCTCACTTCTGATCCCTGAGATTATCTCCTAAATAGACAATCAGAACAGAAACCTTTGTAGGCTCTGCTCTCTGAGTGTACCACAAATTAATTGCAGTTGTCCAGGTAAGAAATGATAGGAGCTTGGACTATGGTGGTAGCCATAGAAATGGATAGATTTGAAAGATATTTGGAGGGTTAAATCAAGAGCCTGATGCAGTCATGTTCTCTGGCACCACTCTCTTTTATATTCCCCTTTACGTTATTTTATAGTCATTGTAGTCAGTCCAGGCTCACAGTTTGTGGTAAATCCAAGATGGAAGAAGTCTGGTGATATGCTACAACCCTATTTTATACCTCTGCAATTAGCCACATTATACAGAGGTAAAACTCAACAACCATTGCAAAACTAGTTACAGGAGATGAAGATGGTATTTCCAGGCAGTGCTTAATTTAATTGAATTTAAAATTGGGTCTTTGGCTGATATCCATGATATGAGATAGGGAAAACCACACAGCCAGGACCATAGTAGTAGAGAAAGAAGTAGCAGTAATAATAAGGGGAGGGGGGAGAAGATGTTCTTAATTGAACCATGCACACTTATGCCCATACTTCCCCTGTGGAGGAAATATCATTACCCCTATTTTGTAGATGAAGCAATAGAGACTCAGAGAGGTATGATATCTTCCCAGCATCACCTGAGTAGTAAGTGGTAGACAAGGACTCACCTTGGTCCAAATGGCTCCAAAGGCCAGGCTTTTAACAACTATCTCCTTTTAAATTTCCTTCTGCTCTAAAGTGAGTAGAAAGCCCTGGGAGAGTCCAGCCATCTCTGCTTATGCTGGATTATTAGATTAATTGATTATCAGTTAGATTCTGTTACTTAGTAGCTGAGGCTCAAGATAATATTTGCTATGTTATGGTGGTAATCATATTGCAATACATCAACATATCAAATCAACATGTTGCACACCTTAAATATATACAATGTTATATGTCAATTATAGGTCAACAAAAATTTAGTTAATTATTTTTAAGAAGATGACATTTGGCGGGAGTGGAGAATGGAGATGACAATGAGTGGCCTTGGCATGCTGGATGCACTAGAGGCAGCCCTGAAAGCCTCTCACTTATTTATTTGACCAAAAATTTAGGTCAATTCATTTAATCTTTATAACAACTCCATGATACAGGTACTGCTATTATCCTCCTTTTGTAGATGAGGAATCTGAGGCAAAATAAAATGGCTTAATAACTTGCCCAGGGAAACATAGTTAATAAGTAGTGGAACTGTGATTTTTAGCCCAGAAATCCCAAAATCTGTGTTCTTACTCACTGTTCCATGTTGCTCCTCCTTCACTGATTCAGTCTACAGACAAACACTTCTGCGTATTTGCTCAGTATCAGAGTTTAGTTAGATGCTGTGGGAGTGAGGACGGGACAAAATATAAAATTGAGTCCAGCAAGAATTTAGTCCCCGAGTAATTTATTCTCCCATAGATGTTAAGTATTTCCATAAATGATTATAAGAAAATATAGAAAGTGACAACTGTCCAGTGAAAGATCCTGATAAAAAACCAGAGGGACTCAAAAAAGTAGAGAGATTCCAACTTAGGAGAATGTGACAGGATGGTACAAGTTTTTTTTTTAAGATTTTATTTATTTATTTGTCAGAGAGAGAGAGCAAGCATGGGGCGGGGGAGTGGTGTGGCGGGGAGGGAGAAGCGGCTGCACACTGAGCAAAAAGCCCAATGTGGGACTCAATCCCAGAACCCTGGGATCATGACCAGAGCTGAAGGCACATGCTTAACCAACTGAGCCACCCAGACATCCCAAATGTCCAACAGTTTGTTTTCTTGCATAAAAAATCACTCCAAAATTTAGTGGCTCAGAAAGCACCTATTTATTATTTCTCACAATTCTGTGGTGGGCCAGGCATTTCTTCTGTTGGGTTGGCTCCATGGTGCTGGATGATCTAGGCTGTCCTCACTTACCTGTGGAGGCTGGGGCCTCCCTACCTATGACCTCTTGTCCTGCAGATGCATAGTGCAGCCTCACTCTCCTGGTGGAAAACCCTTCTTATCAGCAAGAAGGAAAGCCCTGATGCTCAAATACTTTTCAAGCTCTACCCTATGTCACATTTGCTAATATTCCACTGGCTAAAACAAGCCACATGGCCTAGTTCAAGATTCAAAGTATGGAGAAATAGACTCCACTTTTTGGTAGGAAGAGCTGCAACATTACAGTGCAACAAGACATGCTTGGAGGGATTGGAAGGAAACATAGTCTTCTTTCTCTTCCCCCCAGTTAGTCAGGACCAGAGAAAGTGTTATAAGAAGGATGGGCCTTGAAAGGGGCTGGGAAATGTGGAAGACTTTTCATATGTGGGTACAAAACCATAGAAGCAAAAGAGCTGAGGGGTCCGCATGGACCAACAAGGGCTTCATTTGTGCTAAAGGAAGGTTGGAAGGGTAAGTTGGATTTGAATCCTAGTGGGGATGGAGTAGTGTCTATCATGGATGGATCAGATCATGGATGTTTTCCAATGACTAAGGAAGAGACTGATCTCTGCTTACAGTGCACCGCTCCTCCAAGAACCTGCTCCACCCACACACTTGGCTGCCATGGAAGCACATTTCTTATGTCCCTGCAGTGCCCTCACTCCCTGGCCTGAGTGACAGGAAAAGCACCTATGGTAGCTGGTCTATAGGCTGCCAAAGCTCTATGATGGTCTGTCCTGAAAAGGTGAGCTGCCACTGTGGTAAATGAAGGGTGGCACATCTTGGGGACTCAGGTATTAAGTGGCAGAGGTGAAATGAAGAGTGCACTGTGGTTAAGTCGAAGCTGGGTCATCAAAAGTCATGTTCAAATTGGCCATGTGGGAGCTGAGAATTAGGGAGCTAGCTGGTAGAGAGAGAAGAAGTACATACAAAGAGGGAAACTCTTTCCCACCCATGCATAGGTTTACAGGTAATTGTTTTCTCTTCAGGTTTTCAATGGTTCTGTCCCTGCATTAGATAGATGATGGATGGTCTGTCTCTGCATCAAGTGATGGGTGAGTCTCTCCCTTCCATCCCTGGCTAGAACATTGGATGGGATAAAATTTTGAAAAGAAGCAGAGAAACCTGGGATTGAAGTATGTCTTGGTCAGGTTGCAAAGTGGAATTGAACCCCAAATGGGGTGGGTATTCAGGACTCGAGTTGTTTTTAAAATGAGCTATTCTTTTTCTATCTCTCTTAACAACTAGAAATACCATAAAATGAAAACTGAAGCCATCATATTTTCAGGCAAATCCTGTGATTAGGTGAAGTCTTGAAAGCTTAGAGTATTAGTTTGAAGTCTCTTTCTTTCTTTCTCTCTTTCTCTTTCTTTCTTTCTTTCTTTCTTTCTTTCTTTCTTTCTTTCTTTCTTTCTTTCTTTCTTTCTTTCTTTCTTTCTTTCTTTTCTTTCTTTCTTTTCTTTCTTTCTTTCTTCTTTCTTTCTTGCTTATTCTTTCTTCTTTTCTTTCTTATTTCTTTCAAATATTTTATCAGTTCTCACTCAAGTTGTTAAGGAAGCCAGACACCATTCCATTATGCATTTTTCCTTTTGGAAAATGGTACTTGGTACTTGGTACATTTACCAAGTACATCTCAGCAGTGGCACAGGAAAATATATTTCCCTGGAAACCATAAGTCACACAATAGTCCTCACCCTCAAAAGCCCCATGGGGCGGGGAAATCCCCATTATAATTAAAATCTGATTATTCTGCTTTTATGTCACCTTTTTTTGCTGTAAATGAGGGTCAGTCCGGCTGTCGGAGCACAGAAAGACACAGACACAATGTGGTGTGTCAACCACTTATGTTTCTTCTTTATGAGATCAACTTTTATAACTTTGCAGTCAGCCCACTGACAGACTATAAAACTTGGCTTATTGAAAACAGATACATCAACCATGAGACATCACTTGTCAGAGACTGATCCAGTCCATCCTTAGAGAGAACACCACTGGGAATGAGAGCCAGAGTTCCATCTAAAAATGTGTAGACACCTGTCCTGAGTCACCCCGGCCATCACACCTTGTGGAAAACACCCATGCTGAGCCCTCTTAGAATTTGTGAGATATTTATGGGTTATGCACCAAGGTTGACTGCTTATGAATCTTATTCCAGTAGAATTCATAGTCCACAAATCCAGCCAAATATTGCTCTCAAAAGCATTTCTAGCCTATTCGTGGCAACAGAAATGTCTCCTCTTTTGGGAACCCAGAATGTTGGCAACAGGGGCCAGCTTCCACTTCAAAGGAAGAGTGTTCAAAGCAGATGCCCCTTTGGACTTGAGTAACAGTAGGAGGGGTCTGACATGTCCAGTTTTCATGCATATTCAACTACTCACGCTTTGTCTTACCTTCACTGCATGCTCAGAAACAACCTCTGACCCCAAATTGGTCTCATTCTGCACAAATGGGACCTTGGGTCCACAGACAGAAAGAGCTTGAAGAGTCTCCCTGTTGCCACAGCTTTGCTCTCTTTTAGGGTATGACTTAATTTTGTGCATGACTCTCTTCCCTCAATATCCAGGCATTCAGCTGCAGATGAGAAGCAATGCAGTGAAGTTTCATGATGCAGACACCACTGGAAAACACGTCTCCATGGCAACCCCGGGGTTACCTCACCCAACAGTGTTCAGATGTTATTGACCACAGAAGCATTTTTTTTAAATGTAGAGCAAGCATCAGCTATGTCTACGTAGCCAAGAGGTTTTTATGTTTTGTTTTGTTTCTTTTCGGTTTATTTTTGATGTTATATCACTCCATTCAGAGCTCTTGGGATAACATCATATGTTTGAGGAGAATTTTCTATGTAGACAGCATTTTCCCCTGTGCCTCTGTCTCAGCACATGGACATTTCTTTCCTACAAAAATAAGAGCGGTTCTTCTAAATAGACAGTGTCATTATTCATCTCTGCTCTAGTTGCTGCCTGTTGCCAAAGAGTTTTTTTTTTTTTATGTTTTGAATCCAGAATTTATATTTTCTCACAGGTTCAGCAGGATCCAGCCCACTCAACATGTGATCAGGGTTGTTCACTGAAAACCCGGGTGCTTGGGTCAGAGTGGGAGTCACTGCTGCCATGATGACCCTTCACCCTCCAGACTGGAATCATTAACTCAGGCATACACGTGGTTAGCACTTCTCCACTTTCCTCAGCCTGATGGTGGTTAGCATTATTGTGAATGACGTCTCTTGTCCCCAAAGAGCTAGCTTAATTGTTGTGAAACATTAGAGAAAAAAGATGTTGTTCCTCTACACCAGTGGTTCTCAATATGGTGGAGAGAAGGGACTTTATCCCCCAGTAACATTTGGCAATTTCTGGAAACCTTTTTCATTGCCACAAGTGGGAGATGGTATCTCATGGGTAGAAGCTGGGATGCTGCTAAACATCCTCCAATGCAAATAACCAGCCACACTCCCCAACACTAAATGATCCAACTCAGAATGTCATTAGTGCTAAGACTGAGTAACTGTGCTCTACATAGTCAAACTGGAAACCCAGCAAGGTGTGGATTCATAGCACTTCAGATCTCTATTATTATCAATGAGAGACAAACAATGGATTATTTATTAACTGCAAGTACATTCACTAGAGAACTGCAGTACTTAGAAGTACTTTCCTGTGACTGGGAGAGTTTGTAGTGTATGTTAATCCCTTCTGGAAAGACTTTTCTTCTCTGAATTATGATCTCAGTCTACATTGTCTCACACTGCTTATTGTTAACATTCCTTTCTGCACAATTCATATGCACATAAATCCTTCCTTTAAGGTGTAACCAATTAGACTTTATTTAAAGAAAAGTAGATTCTTTATTTAAAAGCAATATGTTTACTCCAATCTCTCTCTCTCTCTCTCTCTCTCTCTCTCTCTCTCTGGAAATCTCAGGATAGGTGGAGCCAGGAGAATGGATGGAGTGACCTTCAGGAACCCATCTCATGGCCACATCTGTAATCTACTGTTCATCCTTAATTGCCATTTCTTTGCTATTACTAGTCTTCCAGTCATATGTCCTAGAATTATTACCTAAATGTGATTCATATGCTGTATAAATATGGCCAAATTTTTTGTTTTCCTCTGACGGAAATAGGAGGAAGCATGAGAGAAGCTTAGCTCCTGGGATCCACCAGCATATAAGCCAGCAACAGAGATCACGCTTAAGACAAGTTCTCAGAGTAAATCACTTCAATTTCCACCGCTGGCCTTCTCACCAGGAATACTTTTCTTCCATAGCACGAGTGGCTAAGTCATATCAAGGCAAACTTAGGTCAAGATTACAAATATATAGGCCCTCTGAATGTCACACCCACTTGCTCACTGTCATGGAGGTAGATGATGTAAGGCTAAGGGAAGAAACTTGCTTAGTGGGCTCTCACTCAGGACAGAGTGGGCTGAGCCAAGCTACCTGGTTGAGGGTTCCATGCCAACAAGATGACGATTCTCTGAAAAGTACTACTGATTGGAGAGAACCATATAGAGTGTTCTGCAGAGTTTCTGCTCCAATTCCTCATAGTTGTTACATTTAAGAAAGTGCTTAAGGTGTTAAAACAAAGAAAGCATTTTAGAAGTTGATATAGATACATTGATAGGCATATAAACAGAGGAAGATGAGCCAAAGAAGCTTCAGTAGCTTAATGCTACCTCACAGTGGAAATTTAAGAAAAAGAAGAAGAAAGAAGAAAAGATCATATTAGTGTATCTTAAATAGTAAGGATGCTCAAGTTACCTTTGGGAATGCTACTACATAGAAAGATGTATAGCATACAACTCGAGAATTCAGCAGTATCACCTGTAAGCAGGTTCCATGGATTGCTGGCAGCATAGACTACTGACATTTGGGACAGAGTCTGGGCCTGACAGACCCACCCTCTCTGGATGCACCACAGTTCTCAAGGCAGAATTTGATTGGTTTATTTCATCCCTTGAACAGAATTTATTTCTTGTTCCCACCATGACCCAGGCAGTAGGATGGGTCTCACCCAGGCCCCCTTAGCCTCTTCATGCAGAAAGAATCTCCTGGGCCACTTTCCTTTGCAGGGAGCAAAAAGTGAGACAGGCCCTGGGTGCTTCACCAACTTCTCTCCAGGGCAGGGTCCAGTTTAAGGTCTTCATCACTCAAGCTCCTCACTTCTAACCCAAACTGCTATTACTCCCATCAGTTGCTCTGCAGCCTAGGTCCAGAAGAATAGAGCCCCTTTTTAGCAGAGAAAGAACCATCTTTGCATTTGCTTGCACAGCCTGTCAGCAACTTTGCTGCACAAGGCCCTGGAGGAGCTGAGCTGGCCTTTCTGTTAAGGGAAAGCCAGAAAATCCATACAGATGTTTTTCTGAAAGTTGTTCTGACCAGGGCTCAGGGATTTAGCCCTGCCTGGTATCACATAGCATGGGGGATGTAGGGAATTCTCTTTGGGGATCAGGAAGTATATTACATGAAATCAAAATGTAAGTGTGTTCTTTTTGGATTAGGCAATGTTTTTCCCTTCTGTTTTTCTTTATACAACCTTATCACTTAGCTCCTTTATTTCTTTCTCCTATGCCTTCCTTGGCTCCCAAGCCAGCTCTGGCTCTCAGGATAAACTCAGCTCACTGGGCAGCCCTGAATGGCATGGTTTGTAGCCACTCTGTACTTCAACCTCATCTAAGTCTCACTAGGGCCTTTCTGATCTCATTTTCTTATCCTACTCCATCTGGATTATCAGCTCTTAAAAGACCTCTGACTTACAACCCAGAGGCCACTAGGGTAGGATGCATGACTTTGTTTGCTACTTGACTCCCTGTTCCTGTGATGGTCCACATTAGCCTCCCTCTCACACTCTCCCGCTTCCATACCAGTACCTGTCTGCAGACAAGCACGTGAAATAGACTCCCCACACCTAGTGTTCATTTATGAGCATAGAAGACATTTCATTTTATAATTTGAAATGAACTTTAAATGTATGTACCCCCAAGAGAGGAATACTGAACTAAACTCATAGTAAGGCATGAATGGTGCACAGTCTCACCTCAAAGCAGAGATTTCATTTGTGTTTGTTTGCATGCCTGCTGGGTTTAGCATTGGATTTCCTTTGGGACTGGGGCTGATGGGAAGGGGTACAGAAAGAGCAGAGAAGCACTGGACAGCAATAGGAAGCCAAACCTCATTTTCTTCACCATTTTGATTGTCTCCTCTGCTTAAGTATCTTCCTTCCTCACTTTTTCCTGGGTCATCTCATGAGTCAGCCAGACCTGAGCTGATGTTGCTTGGCACGGGTGAACACAGGCTCTAGGAGGTGGAGGCGGCTCTCACCTTTGTGCCTTTCATGTATTCCCTATCCATTCTTAGGTTCAAAGTAGCTTTCCCCAGAAATTGAGAAATGAACCTGTCTGCCAGAAAACAAGGGTTTGACTTCTTTATTGATCAAGAAATTTTGAAAAGAACAGAAGTAGAAGGAAAACAAGGCCAAGAAGGGATGAGCCCTAGGATGGAAGAAATGAAAGGCAGAGTAAGAATCTGTTAAAAACTCACAGTAGTTAAGCTATCCTAAATGAAATTAAATAATGACACCATGTGTCTTTGTGCCAGTCCTGGGCCTGTTTGTCAACTCATTCATCCTCTTCTTTCCCCATCTGCTCTATATCACAGGGGCCGACCACTGCAGGCTGTTTCTCAAAGTCCTGTGGTAGCAGGGTCCTGGCTGGATTCGGCCATGGGGACATCAGCGGGAGACAGGAGGGCAGGAGGAGAGAAAAAGTAGGTGTCTGTCCCTCCCTGTCTGCCTTACAGAATTTGTATGTCAGTATTTCTTAGTGTTGTCACACACACACACACACACACACAAAAAGACTCTACAGGGAACTCAGAGACTTTAATTACCTGAATATCAAGGGAGAAATAGAGAGGCATCCAGAGAGAGAGAATGACCTCTTTGCTCTCATCTTCCTCAAACATTGATTAGAGAGGAGGCTCTATCCAGCTGTTTCTCATTCACCTTTTTTGGGGGGAAAGGAAGTTGGTACCCCCTCATATGGGCAGGTGGCTGAGGGCCTCCACACTAGTTGTGGTGAAATCAACCTTCAACCTCACTTCACACAGGTCACTATGAATGACACATTTGTTCTAAGACAAACTGCATGAGTGAGTGGTCACTTCTTGCTTTAGAGAATTTAGCATTTTGATTTCTTTGCTTATTCCTATGATGCTGCTAGACCTTGTGTATAGAACATTCAAACCGTTTAAAAATATGGCCCAGACTCTGGACCATGTTGTCTTTCTTTTATACTTCTATTAGCTAGTTTATACTCATCAACCCACCTGTTCCAAAGAGGTCATTTTACTATTCCCTAAAGAAAAAAGGTATGATTTCCAAATTTGCTTCACTGTTAAACACTATTCAGAAACTAAGCAATGGAGTGACTCTCATTAGTATGGTTAGCTCCTAGGGGCCTGGACTCTGGCTTGGATGTTGTAAGAAATGTGGTAAGGAATTTGGGATACAAATCTCAATTCCCAACTCCCCCACCCTAAACTCTCAAGCCAAAATTTTATTCTATCTTATTTTATTTTCAAACATTAAAGTAGTTTTGTACTCTAAATCGCTGTCTCGCTGTATGTTATGTTAAGGGTAATTTTTCAGAGCAAGTATTCTGGAGAGAAGGAGAGAGGAAGTATGAGAATGCAGAATGCTGTTCCATCCACTCCTCCGACTGCTGTCTTTTCTGTATCTCTGATCCCATTTTGGCTAGGAGTTGTCCAAGGGCCAGATGGTAACCTAGAGAATCAGATTTGGGAAAATTCACAATGTCTCTCCAACCCTCCAATTGTATCTTCCAGCCTTAGCTTTTTCATGAAAACTAAGGAGTGGCCAATGAGATAAGAGGAAAACTAGGAGAGATGTTGGCTCAGAGATCAACTGTCTTTCAAGGAGTGCCCAAGCAAACAACAACAAAATACTATTCCTAAAAGCTTTTCCCTCTAGTGACAGCTCTCCCCATCCCATTACCACCAAGTTCCTAGATGGAGTACCCATCTTCGAGCCTTCATGACTCCCACTCACCTCCTGGAATTGCTCTTCAAATGTCACCTTCGACATTCTGATAATTAAATTCAGGAACATCTTGGTCTTCATCTGCGAGATGCAACTGCAGGACTTGATGAGGTTGTTTGGTCCTTCTTTTCTCCATTCTGTCACTCTCTTCATCCAGTCATGGGCCAAACACTGTCTCTCCTCCTTCCTTTTTCCATTGGCCCCTTGGAAAGCAGGCATCAGGAGATTTGAGCCAAATTACTACATTAGCCTATTTGCAACTTCATGACAACAGGGAAGCCCTCCTTTTGCACACACCAGCTTGCACCATCTGGCAATATGGCCTCCCACTTGGTGTTCTCATCCAGGGAAGCCCTAGTCACTGCCCTTCAGTCTTTAAACCTGGCTCAGCATCTTGCCCACTTCATTGCTATCCTCATTCTGTGATCTAAACATCCCTGAGAACCACCAATCCAACACTCTGGCCTTTCTGATTTTTCATGGTCTTCTATCCACTGATATTTCTTCCATTTCACTTCAACCACACACAGTGGTCACATTCTGGACCTTGCTGTCAACAGAACAACCACCTTCAAAATCATGAATACAAACACCCTATTCTGGGACACCATCTTCCAGCCTTCCATTCATTTGATCACATACCCCCAGTGGCAAATACCCTTTGACCTCACTGAAACCTCTAACCTGTGGACCCTACCACTCTCTGATTTTCCCCTTTCACCTTTGGTCTTCATTTCTCCTCAATTAGATGTTCCATAATGGCAACCATTCTGATTTTTGAGCTCACAGTCTGACTCTACAAGTGCAGAACCTTCTGCTGTCAACATTAACCTCCTCTCCGTATCTCCCCTCTGTATACCTAACCCCATACTTGCACACTCCATCTATCTTGAAACACTTTACATTAGGCATTTATGACACCGCCCATTTTTCTGACTACCCTTTCTATGGATTCCTTTTGGGAATCTCTCTTTTTCTACACAATCTTTAAATCTGACATTCCAAGGACTCAGACCTGGGATTTCTTCTCTATTCACACCCTTTTCCTAGATGATGGCATCCATCCTCAAGTCTTCAAATGTCATCTATATAGTTTTGATATCAAAGTTCATATCTACAGCCCAGAGTTTCTTGCACTCCAGGACCCAGGTGTATATATACAGCTGTTCATTTGATATTACCATTATTTCTTACAGTTATCACAAGCTTAACATGTCCAAAACTGAACTCTTGATTCCATATCATTCTCGTCTTAATGAAAGACACTAATCTCTATCCAGTTGCTCAAGCCAGAAGCCTGAGAGTTATTCTTGATTTTTCCTTCTCTTTCATATATACAATACCACCAATTCTTAACAGTTCTACTTCCAAAAAACATCTTAATTATGTTGACTTTTCTCCATTTCCATGCCAAGTCTCTAGTCCAAGCCATAATTATTACTCAACTGGACTATTTCAAAGCCTCCTAATTGGTTTCCTTATATGCACTCTTGCTTTCCTATAATCAATTCTCTTTATAGAAGTCAGGATTGTAGAGATTATTGTGAAATAATTTATATATATATATATATATATATATATAAATTATTTCACTTGTATTCTTGCCCCCAGTTCCTAACACAGAGCTTCTAAAATCCTTGTAATCCCAAGTTTTAGGGATGCTAGGAACATCTTTTGTTCTAATATTTGTTTTCTTTGACCCTGATTTCTGACACAGAGCTCCTGAAACTCTTGTAGTTTCCTGAGTGACAGGGCATATTACACACAGCTCCTAAGTCCCTTGGAATTTCCTAGGTGGTAGGAGCATCTTTTTTTCTAATGAGGCAATTCTTAGTGAGCTCCTGAATAGAGGCTTGTCACCAGAAAGTCTAAACCTGATTAGAAGTTTGGAATCTTCAGCCTCACACTCCATCATCTAGGTAGGGGAGAGGAGATCAAGATTGAGTTAATAATCATGCCTACATGGTGAAGCCTCCATAAAAACCCCTCAAGTATAGGTTCAGAGTTTTTGAGTTGGTGAACCCATGGAGATGCTAGGAGGTTGGCATGCCCAGAGAGGCCATGGAAACTCCTTGCCCCTTCCCCATCCCTCACCTCATCCCCCTACCTCTTCATCTGTATTCTTTATCATATTCTCTATTTAAAAAACTAATAAACATAGATGCTCCCTGAGTTCTGTGAGATTTTTCAGCAGATTAGGAGAGGGTTGTGGGAACCCCCAATTTGTAGGCAAATCAAACAGAAGTGAGGATAATCTTGGGACCTACTACTTTTGATGGGCATCTGAAATGGGGGCAGTCTTGTGGGACAAGCCTTTAGCCTGGGGGGAGGGTCTGCACAAAATCGGGTTAGTGTCATATTGAGTTAAATTGTAAGACACCCAGTTAGTATCTGGAGAGTTAGAGAATTGGTTGGTGTGGGACCTCTGCACGCCAATCTGGTGTCAAAGAGCTGAAGAGTAGAGTGTAAAAGAAAAGAAATGTTTTTCCTTTTAATTATAAATCAGATTATGTCACTCATCTGCTTAAAATCTTATCATGGCCCCTAAGGTCCTGCATGATTAAGCCCCAGTTCACACTTAATCTTATCCTAGGCTACTCTCTCCTTTAATTACCGTGCTCAACTCTGTTGGCCTTCCTCCCACTCCTTAAATATTCCATGTTCCTTCTTGGCATGGGGCCTTGGCACATGATGCCTCTCCCCCTTCTCTAGTGCCTCTCATCCTTCATTTCTCAGCCCAAATATAATTTCATCAGAGAAGACTTCTGGTCAGATCTTCCTAGTGGTAAATAATCTTATATCAGCATATAGAATTAATGACAATTTTACCATAAATTACTTAATGGCAAGAACTCTATTTCTTGTTCTCCCCTGTTCTCCCTTGTTTCTGCTCTTAGCAGATGCTCAACAATTTATTGAATAAATGCATAAAGTACTTTATAATTAGATATATTTGTTTACTTATTTAATGTCCGTCTCTTTCTACACTGTTAGATCATGCAGTCAAGAACCATGAGTATTTTATTCACCACTATATTCCCTAGAAGTTACTACAATATCCAGAACATAATAGAATCTCCATATTCATTAAATGAATGAATGGGTGAATATTCCATAATAATAAAAGAACTCTGAAAAATACATATGAGGGGCACTTGGGTGGCTCAGATGGTTGAGCGGCCGACTCTTGGTTTCAGCTCAGGTCATGATCTTGGAGTGTTGAAGTCCAGCCCCATGCCAGGCTCCGTGTTCAGTGTGGAGTCTGCTTAGGATTCTCTCCCTTCCCTTCTGCCCCTCCCCCCAATCAGGTGCCCACACAGGCGTGTGCTCTCTCTCGCTCAAATAAATAAATAAAATCTTTAGAAAATACATATGATAAGGAGAGAAAACCCAATAAAAATATAAGCAAATTGTATAAACAGGGAATTCAGAAAAGTACAAATATACAAAAAGATATTTATTTTCATAATAATAAATAGGAATTTTAAAACATTCTACCTTTTGCCTATCATATTGACAAAGGATTACAAGGTTGAATAGCAGTCAATGCTGGTGACAAGTGAGGAAACAGGAATTCAGTGAGAGTGTGACATGGTGCAACAATTTTGCCAGATATTTTGTAGCATATATTAAAATTTAAAGGTGCAAACTTGTTAACCCAAAAATGCCATTTTCTCTCTAGAATACTTCATGAATGAATAAGTGAAAATATATTTAGTACAAGATTATGTCTGATATAAATATTCAGTAGGAATGAATGGGATATAAAATTATGGTATTGACACAAGGAAATACTGTGCAACCACTAATAAAATGAAGTAGATCCGTTGGCATTGATGTGAAAACGTCTAAGATACATCACTCAGTTTTAAAAATTTGTGTTGCAGAACAGAATGAATTATAAATATAAATGTAAATGTATGTAACCAACAGTTCATGGCGATTTTTAGAAGTAGTTTCATAGGGATAGAATTATGGGGGAATTTCAACCTTTAAAATATCTATGTTTGTATTCTTGTATGTGTCTAGTATATATCCCCTTTATAGTCAGTAAAGATATAAATAATTTTTAAAAAGATCATGTAATAATTTCTCAGCTAAAATACAAGATCAAGAGAATCTTTTAATAAATGCCTTAATATAGGGTTCCGGTAGAAGCTAATACATGAGTTTCATGATTTACAAATTGTATAGTGGGGAATTATCCTACATAACAAAACACACTTAATTGGTATAAACTGCCTTTTCAGTCAACCTTCAAGTCAGAGTACCTTTTTTCCCATGAGATTCAAAATACAACTTTCTCCCCAGGAAAATCCCTGGGAAAAATCCAACCATTTAATACCACCTGCAGTGACAATGTTCACAAAGGTGTGACTGTTGCTAAGACAACAGCAGGATGCCATGAGTCCTGATAACAATAAACTGCAAAGAAGCAGTGGCTTCCTATGGACAAAAGGGTGCCCAAGAAAATATCTGTGTGTGCCTAGGAGGGATGGACCCATGTTCTGTTTGCCAAGAGGATATTATCTGAAAAGGCAAATTGTTGATGCTTCAGCATCCTTTCATTCCATTCTAGCTCTGCTTGGCCCCTAATTCTTGGCTTTGTCTCCCAAATTCTCCCACAAGATACACACACACACACACACACACACACACTTTTGGGACTGATTTCCAATATTTGGATTTATCAACTAATCTGGGTTTCCCCAGTGTGGCCCTTGGGACTCTATAAGGACTGTTGACTCAGACTTACCATTTGGCTCTTTCTGTTCTTAATCACTTAAGGAAAATCCTCAGTTCTAGTTCAAGGAGCCTGAATCCTGCCATTTCCCAGCTTGCCCAACTCCAGGTGCCCACCCTATTTCCCCGTTGGGGTTCAGAGAGAGAAGATAGGCATTTCTTCAAAAATACCTGCCCAGGGGCACCTGAGTGTCTCAGTTGGTAAAGTGTCTGCCTTCAGCTCAGGTCATGATCCTAGGGTCCTGGGATTGGAGCCTGAATTGGGCTCCCTGCTCAGCAGGGAGTCTGCTTCTCCCTCTCCCCACCCTCTGCTCCTGTGTGCTCTCTGGCTCTCTCTCAAATAAATAAATAAAATCTTAAAAAAAAAAATACCTGCCCTGTAATCAGAGGAACAGCCAAGAATCATAATGAACTTGCAATACAAATCAGTTCTGCTATAGGGTATATGCACTGTGTATAGTTTTTATACAAATCTATATAAAATAGCCATTATGTGAGTCATACATGATATAAATATAAAACATGACATAAATATAAACAATAGTATTAGTTGTAAACAATAGTATTAGTTCTTGTAACACAAGAACTCCCCTTGGGTAGAGAATTGTCTTTATTTGAGAGGAAAAAAACTTACCTTTTTTAAAAAGTTTATTTATTTTTATTTATTTATTTATTTATTTATTTATTTATTATTTATTTAAGTAATCTCTATACCCAACTCAGGGCTCAAACTCACGACTGCAAGATCAAGAGTTGCACACTCCTCCGATGGATCCAGCCAGACACCCTGAGAGGGACAAAACCTTTCTAAGTTTCCTTGAGTTAAGTGCTAACATACCAGAGAAAGATGAAAGATGCTCCATGTGAAATGAGAAGAATTTATAGTTTTTGTTCTCAAATGGAAAGGAAAGAAAGGAGCCAAGAAGATGGCAAAAGTTTGTGCTGGGATGAAAACCAGTGAAATTTTCTGCGGACAGTATGGCTAAAGCACATTTTAAGAATGGTGAGCTCCACTCTTCTGCTTGGGGTTGTGTTTCTATACTATGCACCCAATTTGGTAGCCTTTCTCCTTACCCTTCAAAATGTCCAGAAATGTCTTCCCTGCTTACTTTTATTCTTTATAAGTGGGGGTTTTCTGGTCTATTTGATCACAGAATAAATAGAGTTTTGCGGGCTATAAATGAAGACAAAGTTATAAGCAGGAAAGATTTCACCCAGGAAGCAGAAGAGACCTTAAGAATACAAACTCCACTCGGCTCCCTCCCTAGAAATTCAGAGAAATATTGGGGAGAACTTTGGAAATCCACAGACAGTGGAATTGGGAAGTTCCTGTTAATTTTGCCCAATCTCAAGAGAGGTAGGGAGGCCTCAGCTGATCCCTAGAAAATAAAAAGCAGAATGCAAAATCAAATATGTACACAGTGTATCCATGTGACATATTACAGCTTTCATATACATAGATATAGATAAAGAATATAAATATACATATCAAAGGGGGCATGGAGTGTGTCCTGAAGAATAAGTGTCCTGAAAAATAAGTGCCCATGATTGGATAATTATGGCTGAACAAGCACCTTCAACCTCCCTTTCCAGCCCCACCAAAATGTATGCTCTTTTAGTATAGAACAATACTGGGGGAAATGAAGAAAGAAAAAAGAAGAACATAAAGGAATAAAGGAATTTTGTAAATAGCAACTAACCATAAACTAGAGTAGATAGGATCCAATGCTATGAAGATAGCCAAATCCAATTAATAGGAGGGAGAAAGATACACCAATTTTAAGGCAGTTAATTTGAAAGAATATATTAGTAATAAGGTATTCTAATAATACTTAGAAAAAATATATTTATTATACTACAGTATTTAATGACTTTGTTTTAAGGTAAAGAAAAGTTATAGCATCTGTGTGTTGTTGTACAAAGTTGTAATAGTGCGTGAATTAACTGGTTGACCCCTGCTTCTGTCACTCAGCCCCCAGTAGAAATTCCAGAAGGATAAACCTCACCAGTCATCTCCATGCTTTGCCAATTAATATTCTCCCCTCAGTCAGATCATCTTAATTCTGATATAAAACAAAAAAAGAGAAAACTGAGAAAGGCCAAAATAAATATCCATTGTAAGCAAGATTTCTGGAAATTTGGAGTATAAGATAGAAGGCTCCATAGCTTCTTTTTTTTAAAATCATCACCTATCTTTACCACCTTCCTCCAAATTCTCCTTCCAGAAAGACCCTGATATGTGTTTCAAGTATGTCCTATACCCCTAGGCCAATACCTCTCTAATCAGGCCTCATGACGGTGTGAAAGCAGTTTGCCAACCAATATGAAGAGAGAGAGGCTCTGGTGGAAACCAAAGCTTCCATAGGACTCATTCAGCAACCTCAAGCAATTTTTAGTGACAGACGTGTGCCAGAAGTCTTTGAGAAAGTTTCTTCTCCCTCAGCATCTGCTAGAGTTTGAGGAAGTTGAGCCAAAATGTGCTGGTTTAGCCTGGCTGGGCATTGGAAGCACAAGAAGTAGAAAGGATTCTATTCTGGGTGTCAGTCTAAAGGACATGGGTCTGTTCACTGGCAGCTTTCTGACCAGATATAAATCAGCTTCATCTATAAGATGATGGCACTGAATTCAAGGAAATAATAGTGTGTATGCATGGCTCTAAGTGCTTCACATTCAGTACATTTCCTCTGCACCGCAATCCCATGTGGTAGGCATACTATCTCTATTTTATAGATGAGTCCTAAAATCCCTACTCATACTAATATTTTTAGACTCTAGATATTGTTTCATATCCATCTGGATTCTTATTTTCTTTTGCAAAGTTACTTGAATTTATTTTTGAAAGGGTTTATTATTGGCATTTCTAAAATTAAAAGAAGTAATTACCCCCATGGATTCAGGAAATAAGATTGCTAATTTGGGTATTTAAATGGTTTCTGATTACACTGATGAACCCTGTACTCTTCCTAAATTCACTAGTAATTCATTTCTCTGCTTTTCTCTAGTTGTAGAGACTTGATTCATCAGCATCCTTCACAGAGACCATTTTAGATGTGTTGTTATACTAAATTCCACAGATGCATCTCAGGATCATTTCAGATAGGGGAGTGGGGCAGTGATGACATCCAAGCTGGAAGTGATGGGAAGGTGCTTCTCCCCACCTCTGGAATCCCACTCAACACAGGTATTTATGTTGGCCTCTCCCAGAATTATGGAAGGCTTACTTCTGAATCAAGTGCAGCTGACTGGAGTCTTTAAATGGGAGTTGGTCTTGGCTGGCCTGCTCTGAAATTTCTAACAGGTGTGAAGTGGGGAATAAGCAGTCAAATTTGAATGAAATGAGAAAAACCCAGGGATGAAATTATCTTTGCTCAAGGTTTAAGAGAAATTTATTTTGAAGTACCTGCAATTTAGAATAATGAGAAGCACTTCACCTTCAGACCCCTGTCCAGCCCAAGTCCAGTAGAAATTCTGGATATTCTGAGGCCACTTGGAAGGTGACAAGGATTCTGAGAAACTTATTCTTGGGAAAGTCATAGTAAAAACAACAACAAACCTTCCAGTCATCTCTATCTGTGATTCCTCTGAAAACCCCAGGTAAGTATATGACCATTTGGCTTCCCAGACAAAAAAAAAAAAAAAAAACTACAGCAAGGTAAAAGGTGAAAAATATGGCGAGCCAACCCTTTTGTTTTGTCCATGTGATGCTAATCAATGCTTCATTTATCCAGGGGTTGCCTTTGTTTTAGGAATTGAGAGCCTTGACTTCCATCCCCAGCTCTGCCACTTACTAGCTGTCAGATTGGGGGACTATCAATCATCCATCTCTCTAGCTTCAGTTTCTATACCTATAAAATAAGTGTTCAATAGGTTGAAATTCTAACAGCTGTAGGAAAACCGATTCTATAAAATACACAATTTGTTTGGTTGTCATGGAGACAGCCTGCTGCTCAATTTCCCTCACCAACTTCCCCTAAGGACTTACCCTGAGGGCCAGTTCCCCTTCTTCAGTTGTTCTGGGAAGGGAATCTGTGTGGGAAATTACAATGCAATCTGTGAGCTTCAGGTCATCTTCACCTTGGGACATTCTTGGAGCTAAAAAGTGCAGGTTCTGTAAGCTTGGAGGAGAGCTGGATGAATTACAAACAAGAGTTGTTTTTAAATTGGTATTCTTTGAACAGGGATACATGAAAAGATTTCCAGGGGCTATTCAGGCATTGACAGTTTTAAAGGAAATTAATTTTCAGATTCTCAAGTTACAGATGAATACATCTGTATTATTTCTGCCTACAAATATAATTCCCTACCTTCTATAATTCCCATTTCTCAATTCTTTATTTTTCCCAGCCACCCTTTTCATGCTTTTAGAAAATCTGTGTGCCTCTCACCCATCCTGAAGCTTCCTAGGGTGTGTTGCTTACTAGGTGTGAAAATCTTCCAGGCACCACACAGAGACAGTTCTAGAATACATGTCTCCAGGAGAGTCCCCCAACTCAGACATAAAGGAAATGTCTTTACACAGTCCTGGAGGTGGAGGTACCTTATTTCATCTAGGCAAAAAGTTCAGACAAAAGCTATTTATGCCTATGTAAGAACCAGGACTCAGAAGTGAGATGATTGTCACACTGTTGCAAGGAAACTTACTTGAGTTCAAAAATGAAGTCAGAATTTAGCTATTGGTCTGAGGAGGGTTGGCCACAAGGCTGTGTGCTGGATATTGTCCACAAGGAGCTAAAGCTGCACAGATAGGAAATTTTGACAAACATATATTAGAGCACATGATAAAATAACAGCCTATATTTAAAAAATTTGTATTTGCAAAGGTCTATTGAAATTAATAATATTTCCTCTTTCCAATCCTTTCCAGAACATATCTCGGTAAACAAGAAGCCAAAGGAAAGAGGAACATGAATAATTAATTGACATCATAATTAGCCTTGATAAAAACATTTCTGGTATTGTTCCCCCAAATTAAGAGGACGCTAAGACTGGAAAACAAATCCTCTGTAAAGGCAATCAGCTTCCACTGTCATCAACATAACAGCAAAAACTTTGATTATAGATCAACATTATTTTTGCAAACAATTCAGATGGAATTCCCAGAATTGAGGGACACTGCCACCCAAAACTCTTTCCATCCCTATCTATGCATTTATATGAACAAGAGTTCTCAAAACTTACACCTATAATGAAAAATGGCAATGCATAATTTAAGTACTTTTTTAAAAATATAGGAATAGGAACATCTTTAACACTAAATAATCCATTTCCATTAAATTTTACTGTAATATATAATAGCAGTAGTAGTACTACTACTACTGCTAACTATAATTATTCAGAAGTTTTTAAACATTGAGCCTGACTGGCTCAAAAAACCTTAAAAACAAATTTTCAATTCATATACTTGTTTTTGCTGTAGAGATGTATGATAGGATGATTATAAAAGACTTTTAGGCCAAAAAATATATTTGAATAAAACTACATTGGGAAGTGGAATAGAAACACAAGTTCAAGGAGAAAATGGAAGTTTGTAAAATTCCCAACTGTTAAAGAAGATTTTGTGGCATCATGATAAATCTTAAATGTGAACTTAAAAATGTGTGGGATATTTAAAAATTTTACGGATTATGAATGATCTTTAAAAAAATGATCTTAAGACGTATATGAACTGAGATATTTGAAGATCACTCTATTGCTCATCTATTACTGAGTGTTTGGCCAGTCTGAGACTGTAAACCTGTTATCCAAACTTTTAAGTTCCAGATAGAAAAGCTGAATCCTAGAGAAGTGACGTGACTTGCCTAAGGACACACAGCAACAGAGCAACACCAGCAGGACCCATCAGGACACTCTTCAGACATACCATCTCTAACCCCAAGGTCTTGAAACACACTATCCCCACGGCACTACTCAGCCTTCAGTTCACGTCTTAGACCCACGCCATCCCCATCAGCCCCCAAGATTGGGTTAAATGCTGTTCCAACAAGTTCTTCTGTCTGTGCTGCTCCTTAGCAAACTCCTCCAACTACCCTGTCATGACATATTTACTTGTTTGCAGCCCCCTAGACTGTAAGCCTTATGAGGCAAGAACTACTTGCATGCTTCTCACCACTGTGTTTCTGTGCCTGGTGCAGAGCTGACCTCTTGAGGTACTCAAAATATTTGTTAAATGAATGAACCAATCAAATCATGGATTTTTTTTGTCCCACTGAAGATCTTACTTAAGGTAAGCACCTAAGCCTCCTATGGAGGAAAACTGTCTTGGGACTTGAAAGACTCATTTCCATTATCCAGAGAGGGTAACTACCTTATCCTGTGATGGCTTCAGACCCTTTTGTGAATACTTCATGCTGGACATGAAGAACAGGCAAGAAAGGCCAAGAAAAATGCACAGAGGCTTTCAGGAGGCAACCCATCACCTCTCCCAGCAACCCAGGCATGTCTCTGCTTTGTCCTCAGCTGGCCAGACCCTGAGGGCTCTCCCTCCACACAGAGTCTGCTGGTAAAGCCCATGCCTGAGCACTGGGCCTTCCGGAAGTGATCCACATGTGTCCAAATGGGCCGGTGTCCACAACAGTGGGGAACCCTAACACTCTTTCAGGTAAAAGCTCCTAACAAGTTTTAAGCCTATTTCCTCTGAGGCTTATTGGGCTTATGGCCTAAGGAGAATCAGTAAGAATCTGAAAAGGAGACTGAAAACTCCAGAATTGGAAAAAAAAATCAATATCCTTACTTATTTGTTTTGCTTTCATCTTCATTCCACTTTTTATTTTATTAATTAATTTTCCTTCCACACAGGCTCCTAGCTTAAATATCTTCACCCAAGTCACCTCATTAGTGATTTGGCTACGTCTTAGAACCCAAGTGTCTTTGTGTGTAATTAGCTAGTATCAGAGACCCTGGAAATGTAATCACATCAGAGAGAAGTATACACTTTAGTGTTAAGAATTTAGTATTAAGATTTAGTATTAAGAACACTAAAATCTCAGAGAGACAGAATCTGCTCCCTTGGCCTGCTGCAGGGCCTTTGCACATATGAATTCTTCTGTTCTGAATGCTCTCCACAACCCATGACTTATTCTGGTCTCATCTTGGAGAATTCAGCTCAAGCTTATTTTGGGCCCACAGACCAAGTCAGTCCCCATTACTTTCTCTCAGAACAGATTTTACTTCTTCCTCACACCCATCAGGATTGTAATTAAATAGTTAATTAGGTATTTATTCTTGAGGATCTGCCTCCCTCTTTGGAATGTAAATTCCAGAAAGACAGAGACGATCAATTCTACAGTCTGACCATTGCATCTCAAGCATATTACTAGATTCTATACATAGTAGTGCTCAAAAAATATTTACAGCATAAATGCAATTTAATTCCTTTTCACTTCACCTTTTAAAATATTCTCAAAATCTTATTCTCCCTTCAAGGCCAAAGTCAAATATCATCTCCTCACTAAAGCCTTTTTGACAACTGTCCAACATTTAAATTAATCACTTGCTCCTTTCTATTCCTATAGCATGTTATATTTAAGACATAATAGCATCTGATTGACCCATATGAAATTACTGTTTTTTAATAGATCAAAACTGTTGAATATCTGCAATTTCATGTGATTAAGTCTGTTTGTGCTTTCATCTCTCTTGCTAATATGTAAATCCCTTGAAAACAAGAACTGTAGTTGCTCACCTCCAATATCTGAAACATCTAACATAGGGACCAGTACACAGCAGATGCTTAATAAATGTTGGTTATAAGAATGTCTGAGTGACTGACTAATCATTCCTCTGGTTCCATGCTGATTTCTAAAGTGACCTTTATCCACTGGACTCTTCCAAATATTGGGCACTCCCTGATGACAAAATGTCTTTATGAACTTTTATTAATTTTTATGAAAAAATTCTTTTTTAATGTTTCCAATTGGACACCTTCACTCAGAGTCAAGGAATTCATTCCCAGCTTACAGAAACCACAAGCCATGGAAAGCTGAGATTATTGCTTGTTGAGAGAAATAACATCAAGATGGATGAGATCAGTCTAATGACTCAGGTTGTGCCTGCCAAGGGTACTGTGAAATTCCATGAAACACCCCCACCTTCCTCCACCCACCCAGACAGCCAGACCCCTCTAGTGTCCATCCATCCCTTCCATGGACATGTGTTCAAAGGGGAGCTAGAATAATTACACACACTAATGATTTTGCACTGCCTAATTAGTGGTCTTGCCCACCTACCTGTGATGACAGTTAAGGTCTCAACACCTGTTGCTGGCACAGGCTCACTGCAAACAGCTCTAAATCACAGAAGAGATGACAGGTGTTGCTGAACTAGCCCTAGTGTTTTAGTTCTTCAAGAACTTAAAACTAGTTGTCTGGCAACTAAACTTGCCCTAAGGCACTTAACATATTAACCACTCGTTGTTGCTTCAAAGCCCCAGGAGCCTCTTCCAATCAGCCTCAACTTTAGGAAAATTTATTCTTAAAGTTAAGTAATTGCATAAAACTTGCAGATAGATGAGGACCACAGAATAGGAAACTGAAATTGTTCTTTTTGTCAATGCTTTAGGCCAAGAAAACAACCAACAACAAAAAGAAGGGAAGTCTGATTGATTCCCTAAGAACCAAAAGAGGTTCAAGGCATTCAAGTTCAACCCTTCATTTTTCAACTGGGTACAATAAAAATCACACACTATGTTAGTTGGAGGGTCAAAACTAGTACACTGATCTCTTCGTTGTCACTTTGTCTCCTCTGAAGCTTGGCTGTGATGTTTGAAGATGATTCCATTTCAGAATTAATTGTGCTAGTCCCATGTCTTGGTCTGCTTGAGCTGCTATAACAAAATACCACAGATTGGGTGGCCTTCTCACAGTTCTGGAGGCTTAAAGTCCAAGATCAAGGAGCTGATTCAGGTCTTGGTGAGAGCTCTATTCCTGGCTTGCAGATGACTGCCTTCTTGCTGTGTCCTCACATGGCAGAGAGAGAACGGAAGCTCTCTGGTGTCTCTTCTTACAAGGGCACTAATCCCATCATAAGGGCCCCACCCTCATGACCTAATTGCCCCCTAAATGTTTCACCTCTAAAACCAGCACACTGGGAATTAAGGCTTCAACATATTAAGGAATTAAGGGGGTACACAAATATCTACTTATGTGTTATAATTGAGATACTGAGGTATTCTGTCTGTGTTGTCCCAAAGTGAGTAATTTCATCCTAAGTCTTTGGAATTACCCATGGTGGGTAAGCATTCCTAATCTGAGTGGTAATTACCTTATGATCTCAGTCTCCACAAAATTTTCTTCCTAAGGTATCATTTAGCATTTTCAGGGAAATTCCAAGGAACATTGATTGAAACTTCTTCCATCCTCCCACTCTATCTCCATCATCACACATAATAGAAACCATCTCTGACTCAGTGTATACTTAGAGTGAAATTCCCCAACTGGTCCAGACACAGATACTGAAGACGACAAATCACTAAGCAGGAGTAAGTGAGAATGAGACCCACAACCAACCCTTCCCGAGTCAGCCTCATCCATCAAGGCCATAGGCCTTGAGGTTATTATATCTCTGCCTACTTCTGCCCAGCCCTACCAGAATTATGCATTTTTATGCTTAAATTATCATTTTATCATTTAGAATCCTTGAGAACATAACCTGGCTTGCCCCTTCCTTCCATCCTTCCTTCCTTCCTTCCTTCCTTCCTTCCTTCCTTCCTTCCTTCCTTCCTTCCATCCTTCCTTCCTTCCATCCTTCCTTCCATCCTTCCTTCCATCCTTCCATCCTTCCTTCTTCCACCCTTCCTTCCATCCTTCCATCCTTCCTTCCTTCCTTCCTTCCATCCTTCCTTCCATCCTTCCATCTTTCCTTCCATCCTTCCTTCCTTCCTTCTTCCTTCCTTCCTTCCATCCTTCCATCCTTCCTTCCTTCCTTCCATCCTTCCTTCCTTCCATCCTTCCATCCTTCCATCCTTCCTTCCATCCTTCCTTCCATCCTTCCATCCTTCCTTCCATCCTTCCATCCTTCCTTCCTTCCATCCTTCCATCCTTCCTTCCTTCCATCCTTCCATCCTTCCATCCTTCCATCCTTCCTTCCTTCCATCCTTCCATCTTTCCTTCCTTCCATCCTTCCATCCTTCCTTCCTTCCATCCTTCCATCCTTCCTTCCATCATTTTCTTATCCCCATCCTTTTATCCTTCCTTTCATTTTGATCCATTTTTGCTGATTCTACCCCTGTCCATCTGACTGATGGGCAGCAACTCTTGACAAATGCATATACTTGCAAGATAAAGTTAGGCTCCTGAGCTTGACATTCAAGGCTCTGCTTCTGTCCCCAAGCTCATTTATGTTCCTGTCTGTCCTCATACTTTGCTCTCCCTTATACTAAGCCCTATAGCAAAATGGCTAAGGACTCAAAGTTCTGGTTAGAGAGATTACAGCAAATAATTTAACCTCTCTAACTTCACTTTCCTCTTCTATAAAAAGGAGATAATAATACCACCTATGTGTTAAAAGAAATGCCATATAATCAGGGAAATCCAAATCAAAACCTCAATGAGATACCACCTCACACCCGTCAGAATGGCTAAAATTAACAAGTCAGGGAACAACAGATGTTGGCGGGGATGTGGAGAAAGGGGAACCCTCCTACACTGTTGGTGGGAATGCAAGCTGGTGCAACCACTCTGGAAAACAGTATGGAGGTTCCTCAAACAGTTGAAATTAGAGCTACCGTTCGATCCAGCAATTGCACTACTGGGTATTTACCCCAAAGATACAAATGTAGGGACCCGAAGGGGTACATGTACCCCAATGTTTATAGCAGCAATGTCCACAATAGCCAAACTGTGGAAAGAGCCAAGATGCCCATCGACAGATGAATGGATAAAGAAGAAGTGGTATATATACACAATGGAATATTATGCAGCCATCAAAAGGAATGAGATCTTGCCATTTGCAACGACGTGGATGGAACTGGAGGGTGTTATGCTGAGTGAAATAAGTCAATCAGAGAAAGACATGTATCACATGACCTCACTGATATGAGGAATTCTTAATCTCAGGAAACAAACTGAGTGTTACTGGAGTGGTTGGGAGTGGGAGGGATGGGGTGGCTGGGTGATAGACATTGGGGAGGGTATGTGCTATGGTGAGCGCTGTGAATTGTGCAAGACTGTTGAATCACAGATCTGTACTTCTGAAACAAATAACGCAACATATTTTAAGAAAAAAGAAAAAGAAGATAACAGGAGAGGAAGAAAAGGGGAGTATGTCAGAGGGGGAGACGAACCATGAGAGATGATGGACTCTGAAAAACAAACTGAGGGTTCTAGAGGGGAGGGGGGTAGGGGGATGGGTTATCCTGGTGATGGGTATTGAGGAGGGCACGTTCTGCATGGAGCACTGGGTGTTATGAACAAACAATGAATCATGGAACACTGCACCAAAAACTAATGATGTAATATATGGTGATTAACATAACAATAAAAAAATTAAAAAAAAAAAAAGAGATGCCATATAGAGACTCAGGACACTGCCCGGCACATAGCAAGCACTTTATAAATATTAGTGATTATTGTCTCACTAAACAGTGAACACCAAAAAGGCATGATCTGTGTCTACTTTATTGTTATTGTTTGGGGGTATTTACAGCTTCATTGAGGTATAACTGATATGCAATAAACTGTACATATTTAAGGTTGTACAATTTGATGACTTTTGAGATATTTGAAACCATTGCTGCAATCAAGATGATAAATATATTCATCACTTCCAAAAGTTTTCTCATGTTCCTTTTGAACTTCTATCTCATGCCTATCTCAAGGCAACCAGTGAACTGCTTTCTGACCTATAGATAAGCTTACATCTTCTAGAATGCTTTATTAAAAGAAATTATGCAATAAAATACTCTTTTTTACTGGCTTCTTTTGTTCAGTATATTTATTTAAGATTCATCATTTTGCTGTGTATATCAATAGTTCTTCCTTCTTGGACGCCTGGGTGGCTCAGTCAGTTAAGCGTCTGCCTTCAGCTCAGGTCATGGTCCCAGGGTCCTGGGATCGAGTCCCGCATTGGGGTCCCTGCTTGGCGGGGAGCCTGCTTCTCCCTTTCCCACTCCCCCGCTTGTGTTCCTGCTCTCACTATTTCTCTGTCAAATAAATAAATAAAATCTTTAAAAAAATAGTTCTTCCTTCTTATTGTTAAATATGACTTTATTATATGGATATACCACAATTTATCAATACCCCTATTAATGAGCATTTTGGGGGTGTTTCCATTTTGGAGACATTAGAAATAAAGATGCTATAAGCACCCATGTATAAATCATTGTATGGACTTATGCTTTCTTTTTCTTAGGTAAATGGAATGGCTAGACATGTGAAAGGTAGATATTTAATTTTTTAAGAAATCACCAAACTGTTTCCTAAAATGAATGTATTAGTCAGACTTCTCCAGAGAAACAAAACTAATAGGGTGTATATATGAAGAGATTTATTATAAGGAGTAGGCTCACATGATTATAGAGGCTAGCAAGTCCAAAATCATCAGGGTGGACCAGCAAGCTAAATACCCAAACAAGAACCAATTTTGTGGTTCAAGTCTGGAAGCCATCTTCTGTCAGAATTCATTTTTGCTCAGGGGAAGTCAGCGTTTTATTCTAGTCAAATGTCTTAGCTTGGACTGCTATAATAAAATATTTAAGAAAGAAATATTTATTTCTCACAGTTCTGGAAGCTAGAAAGTATCATGGTAGGGTTCTGGTAAGAACCCTCTTCCTTGCAGATGACCATTTTCTTGCTATATCCCCACTTGTGTGGGACACAAAGCTTTAGGGTCTCTTTTACTTCTTATAAAGGCAGTAATCCCATCATGGGATTATTTAAACCTAATTACCTCCCAAAGGCCCCACATCACACGGGGGGCTAGAGTTTCAACATATGCATTTTAGGGGGCTACAGTCCAAACCATCAGGTCTTCATCTAATTGGATGAGGCCCACTCACATTATGGAGGGCAATCTATTTTAGTCAAAGTTTACAAATGTTCATTTCATCCAGAAACACACTCACAAAATCATCCACATAATGTTTGACCAAATATTTAGGTACTGTGAGCCAGCCAAGTTTACACATAATATTATCCATTGCAAGTCCACTCCTTATCAATTTGACACTATACACATCTCTTTGAGTCATAATTAATGTCCAAATGAAGGCAATAATAGGTCATACTCCCATCTGACATGATACAACTAACCTGCAAGCAACTGAAAACGCACTAACCCTTTCCCCAAAATAGGATGCAAAGTTCTTGGGTGATGTTTACTTTTCTTATGGATATCCCATAGCTTAAATACTATGATGTAACTTTAATAATACTTAAATATTACTTCTTTTAGAAGTTTAAAATTTTTGGCTTTTTCATTTAGGTCTATGATCCATTTTGAGTTAGTGTTTGTAAACAGTATGAGGTTAGAATCAAGGATCAATTTTTTTGCACAGATGATGTATCAGTTTTACTGCTGCTATAACAAAATACTATAAACATCAACCTTATTTATTATGTCACAATTTCCATGGGTCAGAGCCCATAGCTTGGATTAGTTGGTTCTCTGCTGAGAGGTTCACAATTCCAAAATCAAGGAAAAGGTTCAAGGGAAGAATCCATTTCCATGATCATTCAGATTGTTGAAAGAATTTAGTTCCAGTAGTAGTAGGACTGGAGTCTCTGGGTTTTTTGCTTTGTTTTGTTTTGTTTTTTGTTTTGTTTTGCTGTTCTTGGTTTCCAGAGGTCACCTGGATGTCCTGAGTCATAGCAGACTTGAAAGCTGGTCAACAGGGGTGCCTGGGTGGCTCAGTCAGTTAAGTGTCTGCCGGGGTTCTGAGATCAAGCCCCACATTGGGCTCTCTGCTCAGTAGGGAACCTTCTTCTCCCTCTCCTTCTGCCTGCCTCTCTGCCTGCTTGTGTGCCCTTTTTCTCTCTCACTCTCTCTCTGTCAAATAAATAAATAAATAAATAAATAAGCTGGAACAGTGAGTAAAGTTCTTCCTACACTCTGAATCTCTCTGACCTCCCATTTCTGCCTTTTTCTTCCACCGCATCTTTCTTATTCCAACCAGTGAAATGTTTCTGCTTTTAAGAACTCAACTAAATAGATTGGGCCCATGTGGGCAGTCCTAGATAATCTTCTCTTAAATTCTGTAATCTTAATTACATCTGCAAAATCCCTTCAGCAGTAGTACCTACACTACTATTTGAATAATAAGAATACAGAATCGGGGGGAGATATCTTTAGAATTTTGCCTACCACAAATGACAATTTCTCCCAGCCCTACCTGTTAAAAACATTAACCTGTCTCCATTGCATTACCCTGGCCCCTTTGACAAATATCAATTAACAATATACATACAGGACCATTTCTGAACCCTCATTTCTATTCCATTAATCTAATTTTCTATCTTTATTCCAATCCTACATTATTTTGATTACTAGGTTTTATAATGAGTCTTGATTTCACAGTATAAGTCTTAAACTTTGGTGTTTCTTTTTTAAAGATACTTTAGCTATTCTAGGTTTTTGGCATTTCCATATTTATTTCCATAAATCAGCTTATCAATTTCTAAATAAAGCCACTAGGATTTTCAATGGGATTACATCGAATCTATAGATCAAAGTAAGAAGAATTGACATCTTAAAGAAATTGAGTTTTTGACCATAAGCCTGGCATATTTTTTAATTTTTTGGTTCTTTTTAAATTTCCCACAGTGATGTTTTGTAGTTTCAATGTGCAGGCCTTGGACATCTCTGATTATTTTGAAGCATTTTATATTTTTGATGCTATTGTAAATGCTATTGTTTCTTCAATGTCAATATCTGACTGTTTGTTGCTAGCATGTGGATATAGCATTGACTTTGCCTGTTAACCTTGTGTTCAGTCTTGCTTAATTCACTTATTAGTCCTAGTAGCATTTTGTAAATTCTTTAGGACTTTCTACGTGTATGATCATGTCATCTATGATTAAAGACAAGTTGGCTTCTTCCTACCTTCCCAATATGAATGCCTTTTAATTCTTTTTTTGTGTGTGTGTTATTGCACTGACTAGAACCTTCAGTACAATGTTGAATAGTGAGGTCAGATATCCTTTCCTTACTGTTCATCTTAGGGAGAAAGCATAGAGTCTTTCAGCAATAAGAATTATGTTGGTTGCAGGCTTTTTGTAGGTACCCTTTCTCAGATTGAGGAAGTTCTCTTCTATTCCTAGTATATTATTTCTATTTCTAGCTGGGATTTTTGCTTTTTAATTAGGAATAGATGTTGGGTTTTTCATATGATTTTCTGTACATTGTATAGAGATTATCATATGGATTTTTTTCTGCTTGTTTATATGGTGAATTACATCATTATTTTCAGAAATAAGAAGGAATAAACTATATTGATACATGCAACAACTAAAATGAATCTCAAAGTGAAAGAAGCCAATATCAAAAGGCTACACACTATATAATTCCATTTACATGACATTCTAAATATTTTTAACAGCTTCTGGTAGGATAGTCCTCTCTCACATCACCAACAGTACAAAATTTGGTGAAGGGATTTGCCCCTGATTCTGGGTGTTGGGGTAGAGATGTTGAGTTTTTTGTTTGTGATTTTTTTTCCTTTTTCATTGTTTCTTTTGTTTGTTTTTATATTTTGCTTTATATTTTTCCCATCTTTGTATATATAGTGGTGGCTGGTTCTGTAACATTTTAAAAATAGTCCCACTGCAGAAGCTCCAAAAAGAGTGTGAAAGCGTCATTCTTCTAATGCCTTGGATTCTGGCCCCAGTTCTGCCTTGGTAATAGTGGGTGCCCATTCCACATGTTACTAGCAGCTGTGAGGGGGACATCAGTTGAAGAAAACTTGGCATTAGGAGATGGAAGGCTGAGCATTACGTCTCTGTGCCACCTAGAAAGCTTTACTCATAGGTAAGGAATGTGGCAGCCTGCCCTCTGAGGAAATGTACCGCTCAAACATTTTCACGCAGATCATTCAATATATTGCATGGGATTTTCTGAGTATGTCTAAGAAAAACATCTACATTTTCCTGGAAGGCATTAAAATTCTCACATTTGAAATGTAATCATTCGAGAATCTTGAGGGATTCTGATGATGTGTTATAAAACAGGTTACAGCATCCAGTGCACAAATTGTAGTAAAAAGCCTAACCTGGACTCTGAGAAAGGTTTTATGTGAAGACTTTGATAGTGCTGAACATCACAAAATGAGCCACATTGGATTTGAAACAGACCTCAGCAGTGATGTCAGCAGCAGCAAAATAGCTTCTTCAGTGATAGATTTTAGTGAATATTAATTGCAGCCTGCCAGTCAGTATTGCTGATAATTAAAAAAAATTAAAAGTTTGGTGGGGCGTCTGGGTGGCTCAGTCGATTAAGCATCTGACTCTTGGTTTCAGCTCAGGTCATGATCTCAGGGTCATGGAATCAAGTCCTTCATGGGACTCTGTGCTCAGTGCAGAGTCCACTGGAGATTCTTTCCCCTTCTCTTGCCCCCCGCCATGTCCCCCTTCTTCCACACTTGCACACACATACACACACACTCCCTCGCTTGTAAATAAATAAAATATTTTTTAAAAAATTAAAAGCTTGGTTTAATTCTTAAACCTAAAAGAAACTCATACTGTTTTTCAGCAAACTCTCTCCACGTTCCCATTTTCTCCTCTTTATTTGGACACATGGATGAGATGGGCTGCTACTTAGCTGAGGTGCTTTGAGAGTTGGAAATCCAGAGCCCCAGTGCTACCAGGGGGTTGGAGTGAAGCCTGGAGTGATTTTGGAAGAATCTAACCTCTGTCCCTAGGTTCAAGGACAGGTAACTCCCTCTCATGTGGAAACATCAAAAGGTGAGAGATGGGCTAGTACGTCCTGTGATGGGAAGACAAAGAGAAGGAATTGCGGAGGGAGAAAGTTACATTTCCACCAAATAGTGAGGCAATAGGACTAAGTTTTCTCTTGCCTGAAAGGTAAGCATTGAGGTATCAGGGCTCAAGTTAATGGAGGGCTACTTGCTGGGGTGAGGTGACCCCAGTGGAAAAGGTGTGTGGGTGGACTGCCACCCCAGGAGAGGGTCAGCATTGGGATAACTCTCCAATCAGAAGGTACCAACCCCAAGTATGAACTGCACCAGCCATGTACACCTCATCACACCTCTTCTCCTTCCCCTTTACCCAAACTCAGGAGGTGCCATCAGCAGCAGGATGTAGGGGAGGAAAAGGTGGAACCAGAAGAGAAAGATAGCCTAACCCCTCCTGCCACAGGTTTCTGAACCAGCTGTGAGGAAGGAGAGAAGCTTTGAAATAGATAACAAATTATATTTTGATTTAAATTGCCTGGAAAATTAGACTATGTCAGAGAAAGCAAAGAGATTTTCCAAGACTTCCTCTAGACTTGGAGAAGGGAAATTGGATAGAGAAAGTTTAATGGACAATGGTAGGGATACAAAATTAAGTTACTCCTGCTGGAAACCTCATGCTGTGCTTCTGCAGTCTTGGGCCTGAGCAAGATTTATGAAGGATGTGCTGAGATAATAATTCCCTCAGCTCCCAGAACAACTGTGTAGGGCCTGGAGAAGGCAGAGTCTCAGGGGCTAACATATCTAGATGTCTTTGGCCATAATACAATTATTACTTTCTATGTATGCCATCACCTGAACAGTATTGGAAGCCTTGCCTATTGCTCTTTCAGCAAACTAGTTACAACTGGCTCCAAGTAATTGATTGGCATGACTTAACACAAAGACATTTCCTATCCATCACCTCAGCAACCATAGAAGGAGTAAATAAATCACCTATCTTATTTAACCAAGTGTTTGACCAAGCCACAAGGAATGAGCTTCATATCCTTTAGGTGGAAATGATGTCTTTTTCCATTTGCTATATGTGAAAAATACAGTATGTGCGTAATATGTTTGATTCTGTGAACTGATGTCAGAATTCTGGAAGATCCTTAAGGCCTCCAGAGGAATGAGTCAAGAAAGGGAATTTGAGGAAGGGAGTTGTGTTAAAAAACTGAAGCAGAGAGATTTGATCGGTCATTGAGCAAAGGAGCTGTCAATCATTTCTGTTCAGCAAATCTGGTCCCAGCATATTAGCTCACAACAAATTAGATATAGGAAATGAGAACCCAATGGGTGGTCCTAAAGGGAACTCAGGGTTTGAAAGGAGGTGATGTAAGGCAGGCTGACCCTGGACAAAGATGTGGCTGTCATAGAGACCAGACTCAACTGCCATGTTAGGATGATGGATAAAGATCAGAAACTTTAGAGAAGTGTAGAACCAGCATTTATTTCTGGCTGGTATACATGCCTCAGACAAACAAAAACTGCACAGAGATAGAATAGCCAGAGAGGAAAAAATTGAAAGCAGAAGTAGAATCTGGAACCATAAAAGACTCCAGGAGAGAGGTAGAGGGAGAAACCGGCTCAAAGCCCAGAGACAAAAACAAAGTGCCCCACTCACTTAAGGGACCAGAACAGCATGGATCTGAGAGACAGGGTCCAGAGGAGATGGAGCTCAGCTGGAAAGGGGCTGCAGAGAAGTTTCTGGGAGGAATCGAATTCTTACCCATCATGGAAGCTGGGCCAACCCAAATCTGTCATGGGTTAGAAGTTGTTGACTGTCATTTATCCAGGTTATATCAAGGACAACAAAGTAAGGATGGAGTACTTTTTAAGCCCTGGCAACCAATAACTGGTGAGTATACTCTAAGAAATTTGAACTACTTTTGCTCAATTATTTCTATGTGTGTGTGTGTGTGTGTGTGTGTTTTCCTTTTGAAATGTTAATGGAGGTTTTTGCTAAACTTACATTTAGGAAGGATCAAGAGAAGAATCTCTCTACACATTGATATGGATGAGAGAAGAAATCTGGGTATTCATAGCACTTAGGTAAGGAAAAACAATATTCTCAACATACCTGCCTGGCCCCTTTCTATACATACAAAATAGAAATTACAACTCATTAAAAGTTTGTAAAATTGTCCCTAACAATTTGAAATCTGGAGAAGAGCCAAAGTTCTTAAAGATAAGAATGAATCAGACTGGGAGTACCTGGGTGGCTCAGTTGGTTAAGCATCTGCCTTCTTCTCAGGTCATGATCCTGGAGTCCCTGGGTGGAGCCCCAAATCTGGCTCCCTGCTCAGCAGGGAGTCTACTTCTCTCCCTGCCCCTCCTCCTGCTTATGCTTTCTCTCTCTCTTGCTCTCTCTCTAGTAATAAATAAATAAAATCTTTAAAAAGAAAAAAATAAATGAATCAGACTGTTGGCAAAAATTTAATATCCTCATTTTTTCCCTATAGTTTTCAGTTCAAAAGTCATTGAAATGATAGTTAACATCTACTCTGTGACATACACTCTTCTAAAACCCTTTAAATGAATTATCTCATTAAATTTTCATTTACCCTTCATCATCCTTGAGGTAGGTACTATTTTGACCCTGTTTTGCAGATGAGGAAATTGAAGCTTAAAGAAGGTGATTTGCTCATGTTGAGAGCCGTCTGAGTCCAGAGGCAACATTCTTCATTCTTCTGTGTAGAAGATGCGGATGTGATCTTCACGTGCTACCGAAGTAGATCAGTTCAGTGTCTGTTTGGAGAGCAGGGTGATAGTCCACTTGTTTGAGGGGAGTCACTTGTAGTACATAGTAAACAGCCAATAATTGACATAATTTCGTACTTTTCAGCCTATGGAGTTTTTTTGTTTGTTTGTTTTTAGAGAGAGAGCACACACATGCAAGCACGAGGTGGGGAGGGGCAGAGGGAAAGTGAGAGAGAATCTTAAACAGGCTTCACACTCAGCTTGGAGCCCAATGTGGGGCTCAATCTCATGACCCTGAGATCATGACCTGAGTTGACCAAATCAAGAGTCTGATGCTCAACCAACTTAGCTACCCAATAGCCTATGGTTTTGTCATCATATGGACAGTTACTCTCTGAAGAGGAGGAGAGAGAGTAATGGGAGGGCAATGTACTCACAGGGTAAGAGAGTGGGTAGTTTCAGAATTAGTGTAGCCAATAGACAACTCACCTCCATAGGAAATTGTGGTGGATTATATTTTTAATTTAAAAAAATTGCAAAGCTGAGTTAAAGGAACTTGGGTAATTTTGCTATGGACCAATGAAGCTAACAAATTGTGACAGATTGACAAAAATAGGGACCGTTCTTCACGTTCTTCCCAAAAGAACCCTAAAATAATTTGGATTTCCTAGTTCAAGGAGAGGACTAGGTAGATCATATAATGAATGGAGCACTAACCTAGAAGGCAGGAGAACAGATTCAGGCCTGTCTTGAAGGAATAATTTTGAACTCCCTGCCTTAGTTTCCCTTCTGTAAAATAAGCCTGTTGGATGATCTCTAAAGTCCTTTTGGTGGTAGAATTCTAAACCTAACAAATTTGTTGCAATGAACAAATAAAATAAGTACTTTAAAAGTAGTAAAAGTTGTAAAAAATGACTTTTTTCGAGTTCGTCTTTTTCCTCTCTATGGGCGCTGGCACCACGTTTCACCAGCTGCTGTTGCCACCTACAAAAGCTCCAAGCAGAAACCCACCTTCCCAATTAAACAGTAAATGGAACAGCTCCCCTTGGATGGAGGCAATGGGTAGCTGTCTACCTAGGAGGGGTTCCCTCCCATCCTAAACAAACAACTTAGAAGAACATTAGGAAAGTGAGCACTTTGATAAGGAATATTTATTGGAAAGCAGATCTCCCTCTGTGCATGAAGTCTTGGCCTGTGCACAAGGGTGTACAGGAATCCTTATATTCTTACAAATGGGAAATGCAGCCCGAATTTTTCTGTTTCCTGTGTTTGTTTCATTGACAGGCCAGTTACCAGATCTGAAAGCTTCAAGATTCTGCCCCATTCCAATCCTGTCTGTCATTTCTATAACCTATTACTCTTTTATGAAGCTGAGTCCAGCTTGACCCTGGTAATACACTAAGTCCTGAAGTTTACAATATGTTGCTTAGCTTCCTGGGCAAAATGAGGCTCTTTATTTTTCTCACACATCAGTTGCTTTGGGGGGCTCCCAGGATTGAATGTTTTGTATCTGCCTTTTCTCTGCAGCTTCTCTATTCCCTGCTGTTATCTTTGGCTCTGTTGCTATGGGCGGGAATATTTTTTTGTCCTTGTTTAATAACTGCCTGGCTGCCAGAGGAGCTCATTTCTCATTGTATTGGTGGAGGATTAGCTGAGATGTTTGGGAGATATTTCCTGTATTAAGCAGCAGGGGAGAGCTTGCTGGGCCTATGCCTTCTTTTGACATAGCGTCATCCTTTTTTTTTTTTTTTTTTTAACTTTCTCCCTTGGAATGTGCTGAGGCAGTTATTTGCATCCAGAGCAACAACTCCTCCCTGACACTTTGCAAATCTGCATCCTTTTTCCAGGTGCCCTTGTATAAATACTTCTTGGGGAGGCTGCAGTGAATCACAGGCAATCACCTCAGTTGAGTTTTTTATATTTTGGGCTCAAGAGTACACTGCATCACCAACCTACTTTCCAGGCTTAATCACTTTTAAACCTATTTCATACTTCGGATTCTTTGACAATTAACTCAGTGGCCATCTATTGGAGCTACCACCTCACTGACTATTAATTTGAACCAGGTATTTGGTGTTGCCTAGAAGCAATAGGATATCCAGTTAACAGTTCTGTCTGGACCTCTAAATCTAACTGCTCATAGATCTTTGGTATTCATGTGCTTGCTTGTGACAATTCTCAAAAGGCAGAAAAACTATCCGGAAAAGTTTCCAAAGGAAGACAAAAACCTATGAATTTTTGGTTCTAGATTAGATCGAGTTAAAGGATAATTGCTCAAAATCTGACCAGAAGACCTTACTAGAAGTTTGGTAGTGTTGCAGTGGAAATGGCACAGGCTGGCCTCAGAGTGGGAGGCTCTGGGTTTGAAGTCTGAGGTCATTCCTTCAAAGCTCTGGGAACTGGGTGAGTCACTGCCTAGCTCTTTTCACAATTTTCTCATCTGTAATGTGGGGATATTTGTGACTCACAAAGTTGTTGTCGAGAATAGTATGAGAACGCCTTGTAAACTATACACATAAGATTCTTAGAAATATATGACAATGAGTGTGAAAACATTTGCAGACTGCAAAGAACTGCATGAGTGTTAATAGCTCGAGAGACTACCTTGGAACCCTATAAATCTAGAGACAACAGTGGAACCCGATAAAGATTAAACACTTCCAACTGTTAGGAGAACATTTCCTCCTTGTAGTGGATATTTATCCTTCTTTTTAAATGTAATCTGGATCCCCTTCCTGAACTGGAGGAATCCCCCACAGTAGGAGGCACAGCCCAACTTCCACCAGAGAATGCAGCCACTAGGGCAGGGACCTACAGCCTGGTGACCTAGGCTTGGCCAAATCACATTTTCCTGCCCCACACTTGGCCCTTAAATCCAGTATCTGAAGACAATCCATTTTGGCTACAGGAGGATGGAAGTGACCACTAAAATTGGTTTCTGGACACAACAATGGTAGGGAATCCGGAGGTGGCAACTATTTTTCACCCTGGTGACTTTGCGGTGGGCTTTGTTACTCTTGGCTGCCTTACCTCCCAGCCAGGTTTTGTAGACATTTCAGGGATTCTCTAAGCTGCCCAATATCCCTTTATGTAAAACTTTATTATGGAAAATTTCAAACATACAGAAAATTGAAGGGAATATCATAATGAACTCCTATGTGCCCATCACCTAGCTTGACAATTATCAAGATTCTGATTCTGACAGTCCTTTCACCTGTTTCTGCTCCTCTCCTCACCTCTTGTTTTGTTTTTGGCTGTGGCTAAAGTATGTTAAAGTAGATCCAAGGTATATTATTTCATCCGTAAATATCTCAGTGTGTGATTTTAACTGAGAAGAACTATTTTTTAAACGTAGCCATAATGTCATTTATGCACTCAACAAGATTAATAGTAATGCTCAGGACATCCCAAGATCCATTTCTGCTCAGGTAAGCAAGAAATGCTTTGCCTTTCCTGTAAGATAAATACACTCTCTCCCTCAATTCTACCATCTTGGCCCATGAAAGAGAAACTTTGCCCTCTGAAGGTACTGAGAAGAATAACTTGCCCTCCCCTCCCCACTCTCTCACTCTGCCGGAATGGCTTAACTGATGGGCTAGTTGGGAATAAGGAGGTGCAATCAGGAGCTCAGCCCTCCGGAGCATCTCTCTGGAGACCTGTCTGCCTAGGGAGCAATTGCATTCTGCCCAGCTCTGGCGTCCATAGGTTGAGCACACATGGTTAGGGCCCAGGCACACTGTGCAATGTACATCTGGAAGTTTGTCTCTTCCTTGAGGGGAGTGAGGCAGTGACTCTGGGTAAATAGACCTCATTCCCAACATGTGGTCTTGGACCCAAGCTCTAGGAACCTGGCTTGACCCATTCACTTGATGCTGCACTCTCTACCTTTATCAGCAACAGAGCTGATAGTTTCATCTCCTCAGTTTGATTTTGGCATCAGTCTCTGAAGTTCCAAATTTAGTGGAGAAGAAGGAAAAGATGATATTACTTATAAGCCATTAATACTAACATACTCAAATTAATTCAACAGTCATTACTATAAACCAACCCAGTGCTAAGGACCAGGGACACAAAGATGAAGAGAACGTTCCTGCCCCACAGAGCCCATTGGCCACAGAGGAGGTGATGATAGGAAATTCATGGGATTCTGGGGCACAGATTCTGAGAAGGGCTTGCAGACATGGGGGCATTTAGATGAATAAGATTTCATCAGAGAGAGCAGGGGAACAGAGGCATCCAGACAGAAGAGCTATGTGCAAAGGCCAAGAGAAAGGAAAAGCACAAAGTGCAGGTGACAGGAAGGGGTTTGGTGGGTATCAGGGCACCTGGAGCTTATGGAAGAGGGAGGCCAGGGTCAGGTGCTTAAGAGACATATGTGCGCACCTAAGAAATTTGACCACTATTTTAAAAGCAAGGGGGTGACATTGAAGTTTTATAAACAGAGGCAATTTTTAAAAGATCTTTTTAACAGAATTGTGAAGAATGAATGTACACAAATGAGACATGACTCCAGAAAACACTGAGAAGCCTATTAACAACAATCCAAAAGAAACACTGGAAGACTTGAGCAAAGGGGACAGCAAGCAGATTCAAGAGATGTGAAGGAGGACTGATTTTTATCTTTTTGTTCCAAGAAAGAATTTTTATGTGAATATACATAGAATACAGCAAGATTAAAAAAAATAGTAGTAGACAACAAAGAGAAGATAAGGGTAAGGTAAGAACATAAAATGAAGACAAGCATGAGATTAGCATATTAAGTGTGTGTGTGTGTGTGTGTGTGTGTGTAAAGATGTGTGTGTGTGTGTAAAGAGAAGGGAATGACGAGGCATGATGGATCACAAATTTGGCTCCAGCTATTTAGCAGTCAACACCAGCAGAGAAGAATCCTTTACACACATTGCAGTGCTTATAAGATAAAAGTAAACCAGTTGTTCAGAACAGCTATTCCTGAATGTAAAGCAGAAGTACATTTCTCCCCAGAGTTCTCACAAAGAGGATATGTATAATGTTAATTAATAATATCCTCAGCAGTATTCTTATTGTAGAAAGAGTATTTCCAATAATATTAAAGAGTTTTTAATATCCAACCAAAAACAATAAACTGAAAATGTGTGTTTTTAATGACTGGCTTCTTTCACTTAACATAATGGTTTCAAGGTTCTTTGTGCTGTAGCATGTATCAGTCCTTCATTCCCTCTTATTGCCGAATAGCATTCCATTGTAATTAAGAATATTTGGCCTGTTCTGGTCCCAGCAGTCTCATTGGGGTAATTCAGTCTTTCACATAAAGGTTCGATCTTTCAGGTTTCCTTTTCATGGCTTTGCCTCTCCCGAGACAGTGTCTAGGTGTATGAGAAGACTGTGACCTCAAGATGCCTGTGGGTCAGTGCCCACAGGAGAGCTGTGGGCTCTGGACTCTCTGGGTACCCAGTAGCATTACTTTTCTCCCTGAGCACTGGCCACCCTGCTGCCTTTCACTGCTGCTGTCTGCCCTGCATGCATCTGTTCTGCTCACTTGACTCAGACAGGGCCCGGCGATGTCCTTATCTAACCAGCCCAAGTTGTGGCCACCTCTGCCTCCTCAAGAGCCTCAGCCACACTTTCCATCTTTCCATTCTGCTGACCCTGTACTTGCTCAGCATACAGGCATTTATGGATCACTCCACGTAATCTAAGTGTGGGAAACTCAGGAGCCATACCCCAGGCATGCCACTATGTTGCAGGGCCATATTTATTCTGCTGCAGCTTCCTCATGCTAGTGTCAGACTAGGGCCATTGTCTCCTCTTAGAGCTCAGGAATGAGGCATGGGCACAGCCTTTATGTTTTACATGTTTTCCTCCACTTCTCTACCAACACCACCCTCTGGGGCTTCAGCTTGCTGAGGAGAAGTCAGGATACATGTCTCTAACCTAGGTCTCAGACCCTCTTCCCCTTCTCACTCCTCACTGGATGACAAGGGTTGGGTTTTCTCTCCTCTCCTGGAAGGAGGGGACTTCCTGGAGGATATGGATCCTAAAACCTCTCCAGCCTTGACATAGTAAATTCAGTATTTAGCCCTTAAGGGCTGGCTCTTGATAAGCTACTGGTATTTTAAGTAATTTTGAAAAAAAGAAGTTTTTTCTCTCAGTAAAGTCCTGCTTTGAAGACTAATCTAATTAGGAACTCAGAAATCCTGTCTTGATAGAAAAATACTGAATAGTGACCTCCTTTTCTCCATTTTCCTATTATAATAGAACTTCCTTCCCAACTACCACTTTAGAGATAGATGGTTGTACCTGGTTGAATTGGAAGAAATCATGCATATGGAAATGTGAAAAAGAAAAGCAAAAATTATTATTTCTACTGCAAACTTCCCTGGGATAGGAAAGGGGACCATATATGAGAAATGGAATCCCCAAGACTCTTTATTCAGATGCATTAGGCGAGTTGGTGAATACCCTAAACCAGATAGGGAATATAAAAAGAGGGTTAGGGGAAAATACTGGGTCCATATCAGAGGATGTTGGAGGTAAGGTACTTACTGGACATCTGGGTGGATGTGCTCAGACAGCACCTGGAATCATAAGCTCCAGAGAGGATGGGCTGGGGATAAAGATTTGAGGCTCAGTGCCAGGCAGCTGGTAATTGATATGGAAAGTAGAGAATGCCTAAGGAGATGTGTGTAGATTACAGTTTAGGCAATGTCAAGGCTTTCATTGTTTGGAGTTTGAACAAAAGCCTCCAGATTACTTTGTTCTGGTAAGAAGGTGGTTTAGCAGTGGAAACAAATCCCATCTGATATTGTGTTAGCCTACCTTGTACCCCAAACATATGTAGACATGGATTTCAACATCTCTCCATTACTTTGGAATTGTCTAGATTCCTAAATTCAAGGTTCTCTACCACATGATTTTACCACATTTTTATAATCATATCTCCCAATTCTTCCTGATATATACTCTATGATCAAATAATAAGACTTCTCTCCAATCCCTGGAAAACCACATGTCCATGCCCTTGCTTTTGATTTTTCTCCCTTCTGGAAGATCTTCTACCCAAAACCTAATCTCCTAGTCCTGTTCATTTAAAACTGCCCTGCCCAGATGCCACTTCTGTGAATATTTCTTTGACCTTCTGCCAACATCTGTTAAGAACATAATACGAGCAAAGCATTGTGGATATGGATGGAACACAGTTTCTACCCTCTAACAGATCAAATCCAGCATTCTGGGTAACCCACTAGCTCTATTATGAAGTAATCTGCATTTCTTAAAGACTAGCCTACCCTTACCCTACACACTGTTAAAATTCAGATTCCAAGGCCATTCCCCAAATCCACTGAATGAGAATGTCCAGTGTGAAGCTCAGAAACATGCATTTTTAAACAAGTCCCTCAATGACCTATATGCCATGGGTAGAATATTTCCCTCCCCCCCCTTTTTTAAAGATAAAGTTAAGACATATATGTCAATGCTTTGAAAGTGGCAGGGCATCATTTCAAAGGACTGTGGTAAGTTTTATTTAACCAAAATGCATTTTTCATTCTTGTTCAAAAATCCTACACCTCTGTCCTTGACCCTAAGCTCATCTCTGTCCCACCCTAGATGTGGCACATGTGATTTTTAGGGGATTCATACTGTCTGGGGGATTGGGACCCACATACAAGTGTCAGGTATTACTCATATCTTTACTGTAAACTCCACCCAGAATCTGAAAGCCTGGTTTTACTCCAGGTCCTTACATCACCACCAACTTTGATTAGGAGCCATAAAAAATAGGAAGCATCTGGAGGTCAAAATCAGAGCTGGCCTTGGACAAGATGGTGAAATTAGCAAGTTTTATCAATTCTACCTCCTGCCTTTCCTTCTCTGCTTTCCCCTATTCCTCATTTCCATCTTGGCCTTTCAAGCCAAGGCACCTTCCCTAGTCTGGGCAAGAGCTAATGATCTAATTTTTTACTAATATGTTAGTGACTTAATAGTTAATTAACCTTCTCAGGGTTTTTAAAAGGGGATGGACTATGAGGTAGTGCTCCAACCCAAAGAATGAATAACTGATGGTGGAATTGTAATCAACAATGATAAAGGTAAAGGATATTTTTAGTTGGAAGAATATTCTATAGTCCCTCCTACTTTGATGCCACACAGATGAACTCCCACTACTGCAGGTTTTCCTAGGACCAACCCTCGTAGCTAGGAATATCAGTCATTCACTCTTGGCACCGGGAGGACATCACCTAATGGGCAAACTTCCAGAACTCACTAAAATCCAGAGACGAGAAAGACCATAACAGAATTACTATGAGCACATCTCAGGCTGTGGCTAATCCAGGCTTGGGAAACTTTCTGGGCTGGCCTAGGTCCAAGGCCACAGAGCACTGCAGTTAATCCTCCAGGACTCGGATAGTGTCCAGAATCCTCTCCGGTATGGGCTGATCGCCTGTTTCTAGGTCCAGCCAGCCTCCACCCATATCCTGATGGGACACAGTAGGAGAAAGGTCATGTGGAAAAGGGAGATAGTTTAGTAAAATAGAAAGAATTTTTAGCTGATACTCAGGGAAACCTGGGGTCCAGACCCACCACTGCTGCTATTAAACTGGGTCACCATAGGCAGATGACTTCCCTAGTGACAGGCTACATTTCCTCCTCAGAAAAAGGAATGTCTTAGATTAGGTGTCTTAGAATTAAGAACCATGCCAGTTCTGAGAAGTAATTATCCTACGCACCAAAATAAACAGCAGAATTTTACAATTGTTCATCATGAAGGGGTATAGATGTTATGTGGTCAAAAAGCCAACATTTACGCAGCATTTTGTAACTTTGCTACTCAAAAGTTTAGTCCCTGGAATCAGCAACATTAGCCCCCTTGAAGCTGGTGCAGAACCCCAGGCTCCACCTATTGAATCAATCTGCATATTAACAAGATGCCCAAGTGGTTCAATTACATATGAGAGTTTGAGAAAGACAACCTTAATGTGTGCAGCACCTGTCTGAGCAATGTGGTAACTCAAAGCTTTTATTGGTTCCTCATAACCCCAAACTAGACCAAAGTCCAGTTCAAGGGCCACCACAAGCTGGTCTTTGCCTCCGTGTCCACCTTCGGCTCCTAGGATTCTCCCTTCACTCTCTCCAGTGCAGCCCTGAGGACTTTTTTTGCTATGCTGAGCAGATGATATGGCAATCAGATGTGACATTCCCTCTGTCTGGAATATTCCCCATAGAATCATCCCCTTTTGTTAACTCCTCTGTTATTCCTTCCAACAAATATTTAGGGGGCATTTCCTACGTCAGGCTTCTTCTGGAGGCTGTCCTCATGGAGCTTACACTGCAAGCACTCCAAATTTTAGTTTTAAGTAATCTCCCCAAGGATGCTTCCCCTGACCCATAGAGAAGGTTAAATCCCTGTGCTCCATCCTCACCACCTGCACACCCACTTTTGTTAACACACAATATTTTCCTGTAGTTGGGGGTCCAAGTCTTCTGTGCCAATTGGACTCTAGCCTGGAAGGGCAGTTCCTGTGTGTCCTGTTTGCTGCCTGCACCCTCTAATTCCCAACCCACTAACTGGCACAGAGAGGTGCTTCACAAATATTCACTGAATAGAGGGAAGTGTTCCAAAGGCAGGGAGGGACCAGGCTGAGATATGAAGAAAGAATGTGACAAAGGGATTTTGATGGTTCTCATCACAGCCATGAAAGAACCATTATCTGTGACCCTTATTTCTTTGATTTAAACGTCCAAAGAGATTATCTGTGCCCACAGTATGTACCGTTTGGAGAAAGGAAATCTAAATTGGCGTCCACAGTGCAATTCTTATCTGCCCAGATCTGACTGGGATCCAGGCCTCCCTCTCCCTTCCGATGAACAAAGTGTGGAAACTGTGGGGCAGAGTCTGGATGTAACTCCAACAGTGGTCTGGACTGTGCGCTGCTGTCTTCAAGCTTGGTGAGAAGTATTACGGCTTGCTTCCAGGTGACCAGAGGGCAAAGATGATCTCAGATGTGTGGGGGACAGGCTAGTCCCTGCAGGAGGGAAACAGGCTAAGACAGAAGCAGATGTGCAAAGATAGAAGTTCAGGGATTTTTTTAAATCAAATTTTATTAGAGATAGTGGAATATAAAAGTTTATTCTAAATTGATGAATCGGGACAGTCAACAAAAAAAGAGAATGTTCCTTTTCTCCCTCCTTTTATGGGTGGCTGCCATGCAAGGAGCCATGGGAACCTAAGGAAATTTGGTCTTCTCTTCAGAGACCACAGGGGCCGACTTTCAGAGCCTCTTGATTTTATCGCTTAGGATCAAAAGGTAATTGTCAAATAATAGGATTAGTGCTTTATTTCAACATCTTTCTACCCTCATCTCATCTTTTTTCATGAGTTTTCAAGGTAGGTAAGGCAGATGATGTTGATCCCAGGTTGGCCAAAGAATAGTCTAAGTTCGGAGAGCTTAACTGACCTTCCCCAGGTCACACAAGCATTCCTGACTGCCAGCTTACTGCGGTTTCCATTAGCTCTTCATGCCATGGCATGAAATCTGCAATGAGGTCAAGCAGATAGCTCTGTAAGCTTGATCTCTGAGTAAAATTGGTTATGATGGCAGCTGACTTCCACAGCCTGAGGTGGCCCAGCAGTGAAGGCTAGCAAAAGGTCACAATGAGTCTGGGCAGACACAGTGCCTCTATCGTGCTCAGGAGAACTTCGATAAATTACTTTTTCAATAAAAACTTCCCTTATGTAAAGAAAGCAAACCCAAGTTTCTGCACATTTGAATTGTTTTGTATTATTTTAGCTGGTCTTAAGAGTGTTCATGAGTCAGAAGCAATTTCAGGAAATACTGCCCAGCTGGAATCCAGGTTCCTGTTCTTCAGGAGCCCTCAGACACATGTACATGTGTTTGTGCATGCACACGCACACACACACACATAAGCTCTCATACACGCCTACACTCGCTAACCCAAACTGACACATTCACACACACTCACTCACACTTACAAACAAAACTCAAATACACACATACCTTCCCACACACACTCTCACACACACAAACTCACATCACACATTCAGTCACAGACACCCCCATACACACATATACATATGCATGCATGATCACGTACACACACTCATACAAATATACCCTCTCATGTACACACACCACACACATGCAAATGTGCACACTTGGCTCTTGCCAAGTCTTCTTGATGCTAACGTAAGCATGGTATCTTCCACACAAAAGGCACTTGTTGCATGAGAATGAAAATCAGATAATGTCCACTGATTATTTAGGTATTTCCAAATAGCCTCACATTCTCTTTTGTGGACATCAGAATGTTTGGCTGGGGCAAACTTTTCTCTGCAGCTTTCTCTCTCTGTGGATCCCTTCCCACCAAGTCAGAGCAGTGGGAAAGTGAGGGCAATTAACTATCTCCATTACAGAAGATACACGTTAGAAAGCCAATTCAGAGAACCTGAGTACTGAGGGACTTTGCAAAGTGACAACTCAGAAGGAGCCCTCTCTCCAAAAAGAGAAGCTGCTGTGCTCCTTACCCCCACCCCGCTTATCTGCCCTTTTTCTCATGCTGTTTCAACAAAGGTCTGCAAGCCCTTCACACCTTCCAACTGGTCCAAAACGGTACATTGCAGGTCACGTCACATTTCCTTGGGGACTTTCAGTCCCTGTGGAATCCAGGGAAGCTGGGACACAATGGCTCTCTCTGTGGAAACAAGGTTCTCTTCCATAAAATGTGAGAGAATGCACTACTCTCTTGGCTTTTTTTTTTTTTTGGAATTTTTTTTTATTATGTTCTGTTAATCACCATACATTACATCATTAGTTTTTGATGTAGTGTTCCATGATTCATTGTTTGCATATAACACCCAGTGCTCCATGCAGAACATGCCCTCCCTTCATGGAACACTACATCAAAAACTAATGATGTAATGTATGGTGATTAACATAACAATAAAAAATTTAAAAATTTTTTAAAAAAAGAACATGCCCTCCTTAATACCCATCACCAGGCTAACCCATCCCCCCACCCCCCTCCCCTCTAGAACCCTCAGTTTGTTTCTTAGAGTCCATAGTCTCTTGGCTTTTATACAAGGCCAATATTTACTCTTATCTATTTGTGTTTGTCCAGTGTTTATTAACTAGTTGTGTCTACTTCCTTTGGGCATCTGTCAGTGTGTGTCCCTCAGACTGTAAACACGTAGAAGAGGTAGACTTTCTCTGAGCAATGGTGAGTATAAGATTCCCAGAAATTCAGGGATGATCGTGGTAATGATGGAAGATTGTAACAATGGGCTTTTATGGTTTATATACGTATAAAGGTGATTTTATTTCAGAACAAGGTGTCATTGATTTACTTTTGTGCACTTTATCTCTCAATGCTAGTTCAAACACAAGTAACAAGGTGACACATCAGTGTGAACAGCACAAGAGCTTTTTCTTATGATAATTTATACCAAATTAGCACTATGATGGCTCACTGGCTAAGTGGGAAGAAAAATTATACCCAGTTCTGTTAAAAGATCTTCATCTTCTAACCATGTGTGAGTACTAGAAGCAGATGTAAAGTTTTTTGATACTTAATGAGAGGAGGTATCCCCACCTCAGGGTAAGGCTATGGGAATGAATAACTGAAAGATGGTTCAATTTGATATTCATTCAGCACTTTGTAGACTGCTTAGCCCATATTAGGTCATCAATAAGTGTGTGCAATTAATGAATGAATCCAACTTTCTCTCTGCTGCTGCTTATGGGTTTAGTCCTTAAATGTGTCTGTATGTCTTGCCTATACATGGTAGTCATGTCTTCCTGGGGATAAGTTCCATAAATAAGTACCATACCCTCACATCTGCTACAATCTTCCTATAATGCTGTCCTTGAAAATATGTGATGGAAATACCCTCAGAAAAGAAACAACTTCTCCCTTCTTACCCCTAAACACCATTCTGCTGACTACAACTTTCTATTACGTAGAGTTCCAGAGTTATTCTCAGCCTCTCCACCATAGTAACTGAGCTCTTTATATGCACTCTAGAGTCTAGACTGTGAGCTCTTTATGAAAGAGACCACTTCTTATTTATCTTCTGGCTTTAGTGTTCACCACATTGAGGATATTCAATGAACAACTGATTATGAACATATTATTGAGGAAATAAAGTAGAATGGGAAAGAATTGGACTTATGTTTAATCAATCTAGTGACATCTATTACAAAATCTCAGGAATTCTGAGGAATAGACTGACTTTCCTGGAAATAGGCAGGACAGAAAGATTGCCACCAGCAATGGACTCAGTAGTTATATGGAAGATGGCTCTCCACTGCTCAATAGACATAGTGGCTAAGAGTATGGACTTTAGGGCCGAATACCTGAGTTTACACGCTGGCTTCACTCTCATTAGTTCTCTAACTTAGAGAGGCTATGTAATCTCAGTGTACCTCAATTTTCTTATCTGTTAAGTGAGGTAATAATCATTGAGAAGAATAAGTGAGTAAAGGGCTTAGACCATTACCTGACAAACACAAAGTTTGCAAGATATTCACTAGTGTTCTTTTCATTGGGAGTGGGGCATCATCTACCATAGAAAGAATATTTTCCGTTAAACCTTCTGAACCAAATCCCACTTCTGGCTCTTTTCAATTCTCTAGCAGGTCTCCCTTCCTCCAGCCTTGGTCTGCCCAATACATGCTCCACAGAATTTCCAGGACTATCTTTCTAAATACAGATCTGATATATTTTCTTCTGGGACTCATCATGGCTCTTCCCCATAAGAACATCCTTCAGCTCCTAGCACATCACTCAGCGCCCTGCCTAGTTTGATCCCTGTCATGGCTCCACCTTTATTTTCTATCGATCCCCACCTCTCCCTTATAACAGCCTCCAGGGACACTTGGCTTTTTGAGCTTCCCCACACCCAGGGCTGTCTCATGCCTCATGCCTACACTGCTCCTACTGTCTCTAGTGCCTCCTTCTCCACCCCAACTTTATCCTCATCCTGCTCATGTGACCATCAAGCTCCCATTACTCCTTCAGAGCCCAGCTGAGGTGTTACCTCATTGGTGAAGCTGCCTTATATGCTGTCAGGGGCTGAATTTAGCTCCCAAACTTCATATGTTGAAATCCGAATCCCCCCGTACCTCAGAATATGACTCTATTTAGAGATAGGGCCTCTAAAAAGTTAAGCTTTTAACTCAAGTTTTGATTAAGTCAAGATGGGATCATCACTAATCCAATCTGACTGGTGTCCTTATAAGAAGAAATTTGGACACAAAAGAGACACCATGCTTGTGTGCACAGAGGAAAGACCACATGAGGACACAGAGAGAAGTGGCTGTCTGCAAGCCAAAGAGAGAGACCTCAGGAGAAACTAAACCTGCTGACATCTTAATCTTAGACTTCTAGGTCCCAGAACTCAAAGAAAATGAGTTTTTGTTGTTTAAGGCACACAGCCTATGGTATTTTGTTATGGCAACCTGAGTAAACTAATAGAATAACCTAGGTTTGGTTTTTCAACATAACACATGTGCTACCTATTACACAGGCAGCTCCTGATAGGAGCTCAGAGACAGGGCTCAGAGACACTCTTTATTCTTCCCCCCAAATCCCATGTGGCTACTGAAAACATGTGTTAATAGATATTGTAGTCAAGAACTTCTCAGTGTTTTCTACTAAAAGACCTGCTGGAGGCACATGAGCATATGTTTATCATTGGTGCCTGGGGATATATTCTCCTCCAAAACTGAATTATTTTTAAATGTAGGTAAACGGTACCTTCTACTCTATTGAATGATTTGCTATAAAAATGTTTTAAATTTTAAATTACTGGTTAAAATTACTTAACTGGTTAAAATTCTCTAACTTGAATCAAACTGCCTCTCTAAAGACATGTGCCCTGGTGTCGGCTCTGAGTGCCTCCCATTTGAAGACATGCTTTTGAGAGTTTATGGACAAGTAGTCTCAGTGGACAGGAAGAATGGAGGGGGGATATGCCAGGAACTCTTTTAGTTTTGGTTTTGGTTTTTTGGTGTTTGTTTTTGCTTTTGTTTTTGTTTGAGCCCCTCAGGAAGAGTTTATGGACAACATAAAGTGGTAGGAGTCTAAGAACACCTAGAAACTGAGACTGATACACAGGACTATACTGAGAAGTTAGGAAACCTGTGGTTGGCAGGTACTGTGCTTGGGAATGTTTCCCAGAAAATGAAACAGGGTCTTTTACAAAACAGATGGGGAAAGTATCATGATACCTACAGATTTGGGGTACATATAAGCAATGTGACCAGGCAAAACTAGATGTTGACCACTTAGAGAAAGTGAGTGACATTGCTAATCTGTAAAATGTGTAAATTAATACTTACAGGATTCTCTTAGAGTTAATTGAAAATGCATGTAAAAGGGCTTAGCACATATTAAATACAAAATAAGTAGAATTGATTAATATAATCATCATCATTATTACCCCATGAATATTCATCATTATTAACCCCACAAATACTCAGAAGGGAATTGCCCTACTAGAAGTCACTGTGTTCACATATAAGGAACGTAGTCTCTTTGGAAAAAAGAGCTTAGTACACTGAGCCCTAAATTACATGAACAATAAATTTCCATCTTGAGCTGAAATGATTTGGGGAAGAGTGAAAGGGAAGAAAAATCGTGGAGACTGCCATTTGTAAAATGGCTTGAAAATTTCCAACACTTAGTTTCATAAATGGAAAAAAAAAAACCCATGCAATAACCACGATTTTATGGGCACTTAGTATTTGTCAGGCACTTTGTAAACATTTTCTTGTTCAATCACAAAACCTATGAGGTAGGCATTACTCTCCAAGAACTGTTCAGACCCCATCAGAATCACTGCCCTTATCAACCCCAGTGTTCATTCAGACTCCACCTTAGCAACTGGAGCTGGGATCCAAGCCCAACAATGGGACCCAAACCCAGTAACAACCCAATAATTTCCACCACAATTTAGAGCAAAGAACCTCAGGTGGCCCACTTCTTCAGCCTACCTACTGTCACAGTCCACAGAGTAGTTTAGCAGAGGATGGCTTAAATGACCAGGCTTTAGGTCAGACTCAGCCTGGTGAGTGGCACTCTGCAACTTTATAGCAGCACAGCTTGGACAGTCTACTTCATCTCTGGAAGCCTTGGTTTCCTCACAGTTAAATAAAGATGATAATAAAAGTAACTTCCACATTAAGTTTACTTTCTCTATAAGGACATCAGACTATATGGTTGGCACATAACAAGAATTAAAAATTTTTAAGGGTAATTGTTATTATAGCCTGTGTGTATCTGGAACCACTTCTTCAGCATTGAGCCCCACAAGGAGCTTTCAGATCCAATGAAACTGCATTGCAAAACATCTTTGTGACTGCATGACTGTCACCAAAAAGTGAGTCAGAGCTCATTTCCAGGTGGCTCCAGCTAACACCTATTTTAATTGCCTTTGGAGTAGATACCTCCCAGGTTAAAAGAGTTGCCTGAGATCTTTCATGGAGTCCAGGGCGAGATATTGTTATGAAAGCCAGGTGGTTGATTACACAATTATTTAAAATCTTGCTCACACTCTCTTAGCCCATGGCAATGTTGACGCTGGAAATGTCAGGCAAGAAAACAGAAGATATTAACAAGAAGGTGTGAACCTCATGGTGACATTTCCTGTTTGTTTCTAAATTGGGGATTAAAAGCTATGCATCCATTACAGGCTTTCAGAAATTGAGAAATCTCCCTGGATATCCCTGGCACTATTACGCAGATCACTCCTCCTTGCTCCATCATTTACCATGTTATTTCTGGGTGGCTTACTGTGTTTGTTTCCCCAGGTGCCATCTATGCAGTCAGCACACATGTGGGATCTTCAGAGGAAAGCAGGGCAAACAAAGGAAGAGAGGATGGGTCCAGGGAACAAAAGTGACCTGTGCAAAAAGAAAGCTAAACAGAGACATATGGAGTTCATCATGGAAGAAACAAAACTCCCCAAGCCATGTAAATGTGTGTGAGTGCTGAAGGCACATCTGAAGCAACTGTTTTTCTATGTGCCTTGCAAATTATTGTGTGGTTTCTGCAGACTTCCTTTTGGGTAATGGCATTTAAGAACCACCTAAGCCCATCCCAGTTTAGCTCTTGGAAAGTGATGTGTAGAGACATTTCTCCACACTTGAAGGAACATCACCTTTTACCAGTTTCATCCAAGAAATGAATATAGGGACAATTCTCATACACAGATGAATCCCTGAACATTTGGATTCAGTCTCCACTGCATGGACCAGCTGGAAATTTCAGGGGAAAAAAACAGACTAATGATTGTCAATATGTAGACAAAAGAGTTGATGGAGTTAATGTTTCTCTTTCTAACATCATGTAAACACATATCGTCCAAAGGCTTTTATTAGGTTACTTCAAATCACACAATACTGTGCCATTCTGCCCTCCGGGAAGAGGCTGTAATGAAGAAGCCCCAAGTCAAGCACAGGTTTACCACATGAAGAGGGAGCGATCGCACTGTAATTACAAGCGTGTGTTGGGGGTGACTCATGGAGTGACTGCTCGGCACCTTCCGTCTCCTTCCATATATATGAATCCATCAAAAGTAATAAGAGAGGGAACACTGGCCAGCGAATGCACCAACACTCAACATTTTTCCTTTGAAGCCAGAACTCCTCTGACCTCAGGAGTCATTGATTTCTGTCAAGCCGTAGAGATGTCACACAAGGGTCAGCAGAGACAACGTTCCAGGGGAATGTTTTCTTACTTGGTAAATTTATAAAGACCGGGAAGCTGAAACAATCCTGGAGCTCCGTGTGAACTTATGCATTCCCCTTTCACCTGCTTCCCCTTTGAAAGTAAATCTATAGCAGACATTAAATAGGTCAGTGGGTTGGGGGAGAGTTAGCCTGGGTTTCATCTCTTGGAACAGGTTTTTAGGACTTCCTCGCTAATATAAACGCTAAATTAGGAATCATATTCCAATGTAACTATAAGGGGCTCTATCAGGGTTTTGAAGCTAGTTTAGAGGTTCAGGCTGGGATACAGGTGAATATAACCCAGCAAAATCTGGCCAGGAAACACACACAGAACAAGTAAGTTGAAAGTAATCACATGATGGATTACCAGAACAGCAGGTGGGGCAAGAATACCAAGGTGTGTGCTAGCACGAACTGTGTCACAGGAAAATGTGTGAGGAGTTGAATAGGAAATCTCTGTGAATCCCAAACTGAAGTGCCTTAAGAAACTCTGTGGAAGGTTTGGCACTCAAGTGTTTCCAAACCTCAGATCATAAATTATTGTACATAGAAAACTCAAGACATGAGAAATAAGTCAGGAATGACCCAGATTAAGAACTACACACTCACTCTGCTCCCAGACCATATATAAAATTAAGCCCTGTGGATTCCATTTAGTAAATCTAGAATCAAGTGCCTAGCACATGCACAAACCTATGTTACTGTGGGGAACAATGGTAGAGAAGCTGTTGAAAATCATATCTCCATCAGACTTCCTAAGTGGCCATCTCAGAATAACAGATCCTGATGGAAAAGTATTGAACAGGATTAACCTTCTAGTCTCAGAACATCATTAAATTATTTTTGTATCCCTAAGGTTTTAACCTTCAAAATGAGAAAGTTATTCTTTAAAGGCAATAGTTCTTCCTAATTTCTAGTGTATGGGAAAAGCCTGCCAACCCAGCTGTGAACTGACCACTCATCCATTTAACTGAACAGAGGCCATGATCCCCAAGGAATGTTAATTTCCCAGCTTGAAGGGGGGATGTTGCAAATTGAAGGAGTCATGTAACATCCTCCAGTAAAGCAACTATTCCCAAAACATGCTCCACGGGTATTTCGCAAAATTAGCATTCCATTATCAAATTTGGGAAACATGGAGTTAAATCGAGTTAAAAGTCTTCTTAAGCATATGTTCTGAGTTGTTAATGGATATTAATCTCCAAACAGAAAGTAACATTTTTCAATCTTATTTAACCATGGAACTTTCTCCTCATAAAAATGATTTCCAAGGTCAAGTGCTCCATGGAACACATTTTGGGGAATATGCGTTAGGGGTGCATATCCCAGAATATGCTCTTGTGCAGACTTTGTGCATACATACTAAGGGTGGGCTTCAAAGTGATTCCAGATGAGCCAGGCCTCTGGCAACCCTGTGCTACTATGAGAAGTTTTCCTTATTATGAAAATGTCCATGACTAATATTCATTATGTTTTCTTCAAATACTGTTTCTTGCAGTCACAAGATTTACTTTCTACCCAGACCTCTTGTTTGGGTGTGATGAGGAAGCAGAGTCTGGTCTCCTGGGATCTGTCCCCAGTTCCATGTCGGCATGTTACTTTATGTCACATTTAGCTGAGCAGCCTGCTGGGAACAATTCTTCCTTTTCCTCTGTGGAGGTGATGGAGCCTGGGATGCAGACTCAGTCTTTAGAAGGGTCACTATGCACAGAGAAAAGCATGGTCCCAAGCCTGCTGAACGTCCAGTTTTAAAGAGGAATATGGGCTCCAAGAGAAAGACCACTGGTGACTCAGCCCCTCCTATCACCACCCCTGGAACAGCTCCAAGGGCATATTCCAGACAGTGGTTCAGCATCTTCCATGCAGGAGACAGCACATGAGGCTTAGTCAGCCTCTATCCCAAGTCCTCCTGCTGAAATGACAATGGCAATGGGAGGCAGGCACACTTCTGGCAGGGAGCTGTGGCTCCTTCCCAGTTGGCAGCTGTTGTACTTCCACCTTCAGCGAGGACTTTGCCAATATAAGAAATGCAGAATCAGGTCCCAAAGAGTCAGATGGGTTGACTCCTGGTTTCTATCATGTTCTTGGAAGTGTGAAGGCTGAAAACCACAACCCATCTGTTTTTAAGTTTTCTTGTTTAAAACAATACCTTTTCCAAACATTAAGTGAGAAGAAAAGACAGCAACATGAATATTCTATAAGCTGGATATCTGCGAGTGGCTTGAACTTGAGCACAGATGTCCACCTGGAGGCCAGAAAGGGTGATCTACAGGTAAGAGAGGCCACTCCCACTGAGGCTGGGGCAGCTGCATAAACACCCTGAGCTTCTCCACAGAGCTCACAGAGCCTGGTGAAAGTAAATGCATGAAGTCATGCTGGCAAGCCGTGTGTCACCCTCAAGTAATTAGGACCCTTGCCCAGCCACCTCCCAGACCCAGCCTAGCACACCCACAGGTGTGTTGTCCTTCTCCAGCTGGCATAACAAGGCCATGCCAGCTCTGAGGCCAAAACAGCCCAGGGCCATCCAAGAGTAATATGGCCAGGCCATAGAAGCCAAGCCAGGAAGAGGAGAGTAGGCTCTCCTCTGCAAAATGAAAATAAATTACAAAGTGGCATTGTGTGTGTGGTTGCCCTGGAGAAGAAGGATCTGAAGAGAAGCAAAATTAGAAAGCTGTCAGAGCTCCTCAGTGATGAGGTTTCTTTCCACAAAGCCAGGTGGTCCCAAGGCACGGGACTAGTGTTAATTGCCACTGGGCTGAGATAAACAAGAGAAAGAACCAGCTGCAAAGTTTGCCCAGGACCCAGAGTCTCCTGTGAACTTCCAGGATGCCAGAGAGATACAGCCTTCAGCAGTTTTGATGCTTTTTCCTTTTATATTATCTTGTTGATGAGGTAGGTAGAATTTATTAACTCCACTTTATAGATGAGGAAACTCAAGACTGAGAAAGTATGAACTTCGTATTTGCTCCATCCATCACTGGGTAAGCAGGGAGCAGAAGTCCCTGTTTCTCCTACCACATCATTTGTATTTTGTTCATCCCTTAATGGCCCAAGCCACAAAAGCCTTCAGCTGAGCAATCTGACCTTTCCTGTTTGCAGGGGCCAGTTGGAGGAGGGCAAGAATATTTCTCCCAAAACCTGCTTAGGAGGTAGCATCTTTTGACTCATTCTGTTCTTTCTTTAAATTATTTTTTTATTATGTTCAATTAGCTATCCTATAGTACCTCATTAGTTTTTGATATAGTGTTCAACGATTCATTAGTTGCGTATAACACCCAGTGCTCATCACCACACGTGCCCTCCCTAATACCCATCACCTGGTTACCCCAGACTCATTCTGTTCTTATCCTAACTCTTCATCAATTTAGGCTCAGGGAAGATAAGCAATATTTGATGATGCAGGAGGCCTGAGGGGGAGATGGGCAGTGTACAATAAAGTGGGTGGGAGCAAATGGAATTATTTCATCCCCACTTGCTTCTGTCCCACCCACCCCTTCACGCCCTGCCCCAGTGAATCTACAAGTCATATTCCTCCAAACTCCCAAGAAAGGGTTTGTGGGTGCACCTTGATAAGGCCAATCAGAACCTAAGTATTTATACAGCTGAATTATACATAGTCAAACCTCTGTATTTAGATCATTCTGAATGGCCAAATGGTTTGGTGCTTATCATTACATGCTTGGAATATTTTTGGTGACATTTTTTGCAAGAGAAAAGCTATATTTGTCTCTGTGTCCCATCTTATGCCTTCGGTGGCACCTAACTGAGATATTGCAGAGCTTGCCAACGTTGCAAATATACACACAGACAATTGGCTTTTGGTGGCATTAAGAGATGTTATTGGACAGCACATCAATTACCTTTTGTTCCCTTGGTACACAGCTCCAGTTTATGTTCTATGTGGCTGATATGCCTCATTTCATGAATTGAAATCTGCCACTCCCCACTCTAACTGTCCCTTGTAACTACCTCCTCTCTCTATCTCCTGAACCCCTTGCTCTTGCCCTTGTTCTTTTGAGTCCTTTTCTTCTGTCTTGCCCTTTCTATTCTTCCCCACTTCTGTCATGTTTACTTTCATTTTGATACAAATTCTGTTCCATTATTACTATTGACAACTAATCACAGTTACTTTCAGACTACATGGAAAACAGACCAATCCTGTTGCACTAATAGAAAATGTTAAGGTCCTCAGCTTTCAGTAGCAAACAACTCAATTCAGCAAGTTTATTGGGTGCCCACCAATCGCTGAGTGTTTGTGAAGGAAAGAAGATAAATAAGACACAAATCCCAGCTACAGAATGTTTGAGCATCTAATGACACAGAGGAATCCAGTCTCCCATTATTGCTTCCCCATCCCAAGAAGGCTTAATCTTTGCATAGCAGACACATAGTAGGTGCTCTATACATGCTTGAATGAAATAAATATTCTGCCTCCACTAATACTAATTTTAGATCTGAAAGTTTCTTGAAAGATGGAATTATAAAAAGACATGATTGATTGAACATAGAGAATGAGACAAAGGCCTTTAAATGAAAGTAGTTATAAACTTTGGACAAAAATGTTACACTGTCATCTTCAGAGTTCCCGCTTTCTCCAGTCCCTCAGGTTTAGTCTGTCCGGCTGAAGGCTGGAGAGAGAGACATCTTGCCAACAGAGGGGCAAGGTCGCCTCATGAGCTAAACCCTAGCCAGGCCCCCAAACTGCCTTTCACCCAATACGTGGATGGGATGAACTCATGTGTGGAGGAGTAGAGAGAGGCAAAGTTCTTTCAGTTCCTTAAACCACACACTCCATCCCTGTTAGACACACCAGATGTCAGGTAAAGGAGACACGACAGCCCACAGTTGCTCTTCACGAGCGCGAGTCAGAACTTGGGACTCAAATCTTGTTCTGCACTGCCTCTGACCCCTTGACTATGGATCTTGCTGTTTGTTCATCTGTTGCCATCCTTGACTCCCCATGCATTTGACGCATGGAGCCAATACCACCCCAGCTCCACAATGACCTTGCATCATTCACATCAACAATTCTGGTATTTCACACTCTCTTTGATTAATATTCCTCACAGTTCAACTCTGTTTCCTAAAGCCCTCCTACTTTAGTGCTCTCTCTGCAAATAAGAGTCTTTCTTCTCCCCTCAGTGACCCACATAAAACCAGCTAAGGACATCTATGTGGTTATGGGCAAGGCATTATGTTTATAGACAGCCTCCCACACTTTAGTCAAAGCTATGATACAGGGGTAAGCTGCCCAGGCTCTTACACTGGGATTGGTAAGTGAATTATCTGAGAGGAAACAGCTCCTTCCTTTTCCCATCTCCTCATTCTTTCCTTGCACCCATGCTATCTGGCATCTCATTCAGACAACCATACATCTCTCCTTGCATTTTGGTTCAGTCCTGCAATAACCTGAAACCATTGGAGGTCAGTTGTGTAAAAGAAAGATGATCAGGATTGCAGAGAAAGATATCCAAAGGTGAGAAAGGAGAGAAAATGAATAGACTGGGTGGAGATAAGCCATAGAAATGCAAAGTAGTCAAGCCTTGGGTGTAGCCGAGGACAGCCAGCTGGGAGAATGAGAACAAACAATAGGGAGCAATTAAGGGAATTAAGAGATAGCAACTGGGGATGTGATACCCCCAGTTCTACTGCCTCTCCTAGGTATCTATTTCAGGAACAGGCACACTTAGAAAAGTGGATATTTAAAAAAAAATTTAAAGGGGAAACCAGGGACCCAAGGGACTGGAGAGAAGAACTATTCAGAGATATTCCTTTCAGGTCACCTGACACAAGAGAAAGAAAAAAGATTCCCTCTGAGTCACAATAAGGAAGCTGGCATTTGGTGCAACTTTGCTCATGCTTAGTCCTCAGAAATTTAAAAGACCCAAATGGAAAAAATAAAAACAGTATAATCATGGTATCCAAAGGCTTTGTTGGATCTTACAAAGAATTCTGTTCCTATGATATATATATCTATTCACTTGAAGCTCAAAGTATAGAAACGAGGACCAACCTGAGCAATCTAAAACTTGGGTTTTCATTTTCATTCTAAGCCTGAATGGTGTGCCATTTGGCAAGTTGTCCCCCATGTGCTCCTCTTAGGAGCCAGATGTGTTGCTAGGTGCAGGAGATTCAAGGATGAACAAAATACTGTATTTCTACCTTTGAGAGCCTTACCTATTTTGGGGGCTTCCATTTTATCTGCAAGATAAGAGAACTGGAGAGAAGATACCCAGAATCTTTTTTTTTAAGATTTTATTTATTTATTTGAGAGAGAGAGAGCACATGAGAGGAGGGAGGGTCAGAGGGAGAAGCAGACTCCCTGCTGAGCAGGGAGCCCGATGCAGGACTTGATCCTGGAACTCCAGGATCATGACCTGAGCTGAAGGCAGTCGCTTAACCAACTGAGCCACCCAGGCGCCCAAGATACCCAAAATCTTTCCAAATCCCATTTTTCTAGCTGAGGGAGGAGAGCCTAGGGATAAAATATGAAACTAGTCTTGCTATAGTCTCTATTATCACTTATTAAAAAAAAAAACAATCCATGGTCTATGGTTTCAGTTATTTGACATATAGTCATTCTTACCAAATGATGTCCTTTATCTTAAAAAAAAATACATTCTAGCCATTGGGACTTATCACATACACGTATATGTGACTTCCAAGCATCCCATAAATCTAAAAGAGGCTCTTTTTTTTTTTAAATTAACATATAATGTATTATTTGTTTCAGGGGTACAGTTCTGTTATTCATCAGTCTTACACAATTCACAGAGCTCACCATAGCATATACCCTCCCCAATGTCCATCACCCAGCCACCCCATCCCTCCCACCCCCCTCCCCTCCAGCAACCCTCAGTTTGTTTCCTGAGATTAAGAGTCTCTTATGGTTTGTCTCCCTCTCTGTTTTCATCTTGTTTCATTTTTTCCTCTCCTCCCCTATGATCCTCTGCCTTGTTTCTCAAATACCACATATCAGTGAGATCATATGATAATTGTCTTTCTCTGACTGACTTATTTCACTTAGCATAATACCCTCTAGTTCCATCCACATTGTTGCAAACAGCAAGATTTCAGTTTTTGATGGCTGCATAATATTCCATTGTGTGTGTGTGTGTGTGTGTGTGTGTGTGTGTGTGTGTGTGTACCAAATCTTCTTTATCCATTCATCTGTCGATTGTATTGTCCTAACTAACATTATCAGGATGTTTCCTGACCCCACAGATTTTTGTGCCTGATCAATATTTCTTGTTACTACTATTTACACTCAGCCTAACTAATCAAGTCAGAATACTTCCACTGTTCTCCAAACTAAAATGTGAACCTTTATTTCAGACAATGTCTGACTGCTGAGTTTTCATATCGGTCAGACATACTGACTTAGACACCTAAAAAGGACACCCAAAGATTTAAACAGAAGGAGTAAACAAGAGATATGTTGGAGGGCAGGATATATTTGAGGACAGGCAGACAATCCATCTTAATAGTAAGCAAAGTAAACCAAAGCCATGCATGTTGAAGAATTGAATTGGTAAGACTCACATCAATTTTCAAACCCATATCAGAGGTCTGCAAAGGTGAGAAATAATGATTTCTAATCTTAGTCTTCATGGCTAAAGAACATGTAAAATGTAGAGAACTGAGAATAAAGACAAAGACAAAATCACTGAGATCCAGAAAGGGAGGTGATTAGAATAGAAGTTAAGAGAACTGGCTTTGTCTTCCAAGAGGCCTGAGTTTGAATACTGCTCTGCTGTGTATTTGACATGTTAATGTTTATGTGGGCAACTGAAAAACTTTCTGAGCCTTATTTTCCTTAATAGTGTTTCATAGAATTGTTGTGAATATTAAATGAGACCATGTATATAAAATGCTTGCTCAGTGCCTTATAAGTAGATAGAACCCCAACACATGGTGGTGATTATCTACAAGATCTTTGCTTGATAAAGCATTTTACAATATATTATATACATTTATATACATGCATATATATGAAATGTATTTGAATGTATTTAAAGTTTTAAAAACCTTTGACAAAAAGGTACCAACACTGAACCAATAAAGTCTAGGATCTGTTCTAATTTATAATCTGTTTCTAATCTATAATAATGGCTTTTCTTAACAGTGAATACAATTTTTAATATTCATGTTTAAAGTTGTAACTTTCCTTTTAAGCACTTCTTTAGCTGCATCCTATAAATTTTTATAGGTTGTCTTTTCACTTTCATTCAGTTAGAAATACTTTTAAATTTCCCTTGTGATTTCTTCTTTGATCTGGGTTACTTAGAAATGTATTGTTTAATTTTCAGGTATTGGGGGATTCCTCAAATTTCTGTTGTTGCTTTCTAATTTAATTTTATTGTGGTTGGAGAACATACTTTGAGTAACTTCAATCTTTTTACAGTATGGAAATTTATTTTAAGTCCTATCATATGGTGTATTCTAGAGAATGTTCCACATGCTCTTGAAAGAATGTTTTTGCTATTGTTGGATAACATATTCTATAAATGTCAGTTTGATCATGTTGGTTAACAGTGTTTTTCAAATTTTCTATATCTTTATTAATTTTCCATAAACTTGCTCTATCAATATCAAGGGTCTTGAAATTTTAAACTATAATTATTAAATAGTCTACATTTCCTTTCAGTTTTCTCAGTTTTTTGCTTTTTGTATTTTAGGATCCCGTTGTTAGGTGCATACACATTTAAAATCATTATATCTTCCTGGAATATTGATTCTTTTATCATTATGAGATTTCCCTGTTTATCTCTACTAATATGTATTTTCTAAAAGTCTATTTGAGTTGATACTAAATAAATATAGCTGCTCCAGCTCTCTTTGTTTTACTGTTTGTATGATATGTCTTTCTTATTCTTTTACTCTCAATCTGGTTGTATATTTAAACTTGAAGTGTGTCTCTTGTAGTTAACACATAGTGGAATCTTTCTTTTTATTCAGTCTGATAATTTCAATGTTTTCAATGAAGTATTTAGTCTATTTAATGGACTACTTAATGTCATTATTGATATGATTGGATTGTGTCTGTCATTTTGTTGTTTGTTATCAATATGGCTCATGTCTTTCTGTTCCTCTGTTCTTCTTCTACTGCTGTGTTTCAGGTTAATTCTTCTTGGTATATCATTTTAATTCCTCTGTTGATATTAGGATTTTATAGTTATTTTCTTAGTGTTTGCTCTAGAGGTTAAAATATACATCTTAATTTATCAATTTAACTCATGTTAATTTAATACTAAATTTCAGCAAGATATAACACCTTTGTTCCTATACAAGCTCCATTTTCTCCCCTCTTTTGTGCTTATTGTCACATATAGTAAATCTATATTAATATTATAAATTCAATAATACAGTGTTACAATTATTACTTTATACAATCTGATGATTTTTTTAATAGAGAGAAGAAAAAGGAAAATATATATTTATACATTCTTTGCTACTTACCCATACAGTTACCTTTTCTAGTGTTCTTCATTTCTTCCTGTGGACTTGCCTTATGGTGTTATTTTCTTTCATTTCTATTTCTTATAAGGCTTGTTTGCTAAGAATAAATTCTCTCAGTCTTTATTTATCTGGGAGATGTTCTTTTTCTTGCAGGTTGATATCAGTGAGAAAAAATGTACTAGTGAACAAAAATCTCTACGTAAAAATTTTAAATTTTATCAAATGCTTTCAACACACACACACACACACACACACACACACACACACATCTAAATTCATTACAGAATCTTTAGTAATAAAGATTACTTTTTTTACCTCAACATAATGCGCAAAGGGGTTTCTAGCTAAAGCTTTACATGTGAATAAAGAAGATCCATGGTCTTATACATGTACACATACATACACACACATACACTTATTCTTTAAGAAGAACAAAAATACATGGCAAAATTATGATTTGGATCAGACTGAATTTCTTATAAAGCTTATATAAAAGGACACTACATGAATCTTTGTTTTACCTTAACTTTTAGAGGATAGCTTACTGGAGATAGAATTAATGATTGACTATTTTGTTTCATCACTCTGCCTTCTGGTCTCCACTGTTTCAGATAAGAATCAAGCCATTAATTGGATTATTATTCCCTGGTTTGGGATGAGTTGTTTATTTCTTGCTGGATTCAAGATTTTTTATTTGTCCTTAGTGTTCAGTAATTTTACTATTTGTATAAATGGAGATTTTTATGTTATCTTACTTAAGGTTTATTGAACTTTATGGATGTGTAGAGTTGTTTTACATCAATTTTGTGAAATCTTCAGTCATTATTTCTTCAAGTATTTTTCTTGCCTTTCTTGTCCTTCTGGGATTCTCATTACATGCTAGTGTATTTAATATTGCCTCACAGGTCTCTGAGGTTCTGTTCTTATTTCTTCAATCTCTTTTCCTCTCTATTATTCAGATTGGATAGTTCTTATTTATCTATTTTCAAATTCACTGATTCTTTCTTCTGCCGTCTCAAATCTATCCATTTGGTTAAGTTTTTTATTTCAGCTATGTGTTTTTAAATCCTAGAATTTTCGTTGCTCCTTTTTTATTTTTATTTTTCTATATTGAGAATTCTTATTTGAGGATAATTGTCATCATACTCTTGTTTAACATTTTAAATATATTGTAATCTCCACTTCTAAGTCTTTGTGTGGTATATATAACATCTGGGTCTACTCAGAGTCAGCTTCTATGGATTATTTCCCCCTGAGTCGAGGTTACATTTTCCTGTTTCTTTGACTATCTCATGATTTTTTTTTTTTGAAAACTGACATTTTAGACCATATACTGGAGGACCTCTGGATTATTTTTTCCCCCATAAAGTAGTTGTTGTTTTTAGTAATTTATTTGGACTTAATCTGCAGAATCTGTCTCTCTGAAATGTGCAGCCACTGATCTCTCTGCCATTTTGTTTTGTTTTGCTTTTAATTATTTTATTTTTCTGCCTGGCTTCCTATGGTTTGCCCTGGGTCTGCATGGCTTACTAGCAAGTCACTGATTCATAAGAGGTTTTGCTCAAGAACTTTGAGCCTATAAGGCTACCACCCTCTGCTGATAGATCTATGTGTACATTGAAGTAAGCATTCAAAGTTCAGGCAGTTTTCAAGTCTCCCTGGGCTTTTACTTTACTCTGGACCTTCCAGGGTGTCCTGTAAACATGAGCATAGTTTCCCATTAAGCCAGGGAGATACGGAGAGCTTATCTAGCCTTTCTATGATTCTCTCATTTCCATCATCTCCTTGTAAAGTTTTTGGCTAGTCTATCACTTGCCATAACTGGGGCTCAAAACTCGTTTAACAAAACTATGGGAATTCCCTATTCACTTCCTCTCACATAAGCCACTTTTACTGATAATGCTGCCAGCAGTGGGTTTTGGCTCCCCAGTCCAAATCAAGTCAGCCCCTTTTAACAGTGAAGCTGCTGGTTTTCACAGGGTGTCATGCCATGGTAAGGCTACTTTACTGACCAAGTGTTTGGAGAGGGGGTATGCGGGAGTAAAAGTTCCAGGCAAGAAGGCTGCTGATTCTCTGTAGACTCTCATATTTCTCACCCAAATTTCTAGTAGTTTTTCATGAATAAACACTTCTCAATTTCTTGTTTTTCTCTGGTTGATTTGCAGAACACTGAAACAGTTGTTTTTGATCAGTTTTTTGTTTTTCCCATTTTATACTTGTGTTTTTGGGAAAAAGATTTGTTGAACTCCCCATTTTGCTATAATGGAGTCCTGCCTCTGAATAAAACATTTAAATCAATTGTTCCAACATGTATCAAAAAAGTGGGTTTTTTTTCTATTCACCCTGTTTAATTTTCCTCAAAAAATTTTAAACATTTTTTGCCAAAAAAATACTTTTATGCTTATTTTGCCTTTTCATGGCTTTACTCTAATGATGAAAAAAAATCTCTTAAAGATGATTATGAAAATATCATGACTTATGTTTCCTTTGTCTCCTTCTGAGATTTTTCCTTATATCTTTATATTCACATAAAATATACAATGGTGCTGGGATGTCTGGAATTCATGAGTGTTAACCATTTGATGTTTACCTCTTACACAGTTGGTGGGAATGCAACTTGGTACAGCCACTTTGGAAAACAGTGTGTAGGTGCCTCAAAAAATTAAAAATAGAGCTACCCTATGACCCAGCAATTGCACTACTGGGTATTTACCACAAAGACACAGATGTAGTGAAAAGAAGGGCCATATGCACCCCAATGTTCATAGCAGCAATGTCTGCAATAGCCAAACTGTGGAAAGAGCCAAGATGCCCTTCAACAGATGAATGGATAAAGAAGATGTGGTCCATATATACAATGGAATATTA